>NC_084576.2:0-5000 GCF_033978685.3 Nerophis lumbriciformis
TAACCCTAACCCTAACCCTAACCCTAACCCTAACCCTAACCCTACTAACCCTAACCCTAACCCTAACCCTAACCCTAACCCTAACCCTAACCCTAACCCTAACCCTAACCCTAACCCTAACCCTAACCCTAACCCTAACCCTAACCCTAACCCTAACCCTAACCCTAACCCTAACCCTAACCCTAACCCTAACCCTAACCCTAACCCTAACCCTAACCCTAACCCTAACCCTAACCCTAACCCTAACCCTAACCCTAACCCTAACCCTAACCCTAACCCTAACCCTAACCCTAACCCTAACCCTAACCCTAACCCTAACCCTAACCCTAACCCTAACCCTAACCCTAACCCTAACCCTAACCCTAACCCTAACCCTAACCCTAACCCTAACCCTAACCCTAACCCTAACCCTAACCCTAACCCTAACCCTAACCCTAACCCTAACCCTAACCCTAACCCTAACCCTAACCCTAACCCTAACCCTAACCCTAACCCTAACCCTAACCCTAACCCTAACCCTAACCCTAACCCTAACCCTAACCCTAACCCTAACCCTAACCCTAACCCTAACCCTAACCCTAACCCTAACCCTAACCCTAACCCTAACCCTAACCCTAACCCTAACCCTAACCCTAACCCTAACCCTAACCCTAACCCTAACCCTAACCCTAACCCTAACCCTAACCCTAACCCTAACCCTAACCCTAACCCTAACCCTAACCCTAACCCTAACCCTAACCCTAACCCTAACCCTAACCCTAACCCTAACCCTAACCCTAACCCTAACCCTAACCCTAACCCTAACCCTAACCCTAACCCTAACCCTAACCCTAACCCTAACCCTAACCCTAACCCTAACCCTAACCCTAACCCTAACCCTAACCCTAACCCTAACCCTAACCCTAACCCTAACCCTAACCCTAACCCTAACCCTAACCCTAACCCTAACCCTAACCCTAACCCTAACCCTAACCCTAACCCTAACCCTAACCCTAACCCTAACCCTAACCCTAACCCTAACCCTAACCCTAACCCTAACCCTAACCCTAACCCTAACCCTAACCCTAACCCTAACCCTAACCCTAACCCTAACCCTAACCCTAACCCTAACCCTAACCCTAACCCTAACCCTAACCCTAACCCTAACCCTAACCCTAACCCTAACCCTAACCCTAACCCTAACCCTAACCCTAACCCTAACCCTAACCCTAACCCTAACCCTAACCCTAACCCTAACCCTAACCCTAACCCTAACCCTAACCCTAACCCTAACCCTAACCCTAACCCTAACCCTAACCCTAACCCTAACCCTAACCCTAACCCTAACCCTAACCCTAACCCTAACCCTAACCCTAACCCTAACCCTAACCCTAACCCTAACCCTAACCCTAACCCTAACCCTAACCCTAACCCTAACCCTAACCCTAACCCTAACCCTAACCCTAACCCTAACCCTAACCCTAACCCTAACCCTAACCCTAACCCTAACCCTAACCCTAACCCTAACCCTAACCCTAACCCTAACCCTAACCCTAACCCTAACCCTAACCCTAACCCTAACCCTAACCCTAACCCTAACCCTAACCCTAACCCTAACCCTAACCCTAACCCTAACCCTAACCCTAACCCTAACCCTAACCCTAACCCTAACCCTAACCCTAACCCTAACCCTAACCCTAACCCTAACCCTAACCCTAACCCTAACCCTAACCCTAACCCTAACCCTAACCCTAACCCTAACCCTAACCCTAACCCTAACCCTAACCCTAACCCTAACCCTAACCCTAACCCTAACCCTAACCCTAACCCTAACCCTAACCCTAACCCTAACCCTAACCCTAACCCTAACCCTAACCCTAACCCTAACCCTAACCCTAACCCTAACCCTAACCCTAACCCTAACCCTAACCCTAACCCTAACCCTAACCCTAACCCTAACCCTAACCCTAACCCTAACCCTAACCCTAACCCTAACCCTAACCCTAACCCTAACCCTAACCCTAACCCTAACCCTAACCCTAACCCTAACCCTAACCCTAACCCTAACCCTAACCCTAACCCTAACCCTAACCCTAACCCTAACCCTAACCCTAACCCTAACCCTAACCCTAACCCTAACCCTAACCCTAACCCTAACCCTAACCCTAACCCTAACCCTAACCCTAACCCTAACCCTAACCCTAACCCTAACCCTAACCCTAACCCTAACCCTAACCCTAACCCTAACCCTAACCCTAACCCTAACCCTAACCCTAACCCTAACCCTAACCCTAACCCTAACCCTAACCCTAACCCTAACCCTAACCCTAACCCTAACCCTAACCCTAACCCTAACCCTAACCCTAACCCTAACCCTAACCCTAACCCTAACCCTAACCCTAACCCTAACCCTAACCCTAACCCTAACCCTAACCCTAACCCTAACCCTAACCCTAACCCTAACCCTAACCCTAACCCTAACCCTAACCCTAACCCTAACCCTAACCCTAACCCTAACCCTAACCCTAACCCTAACCCTAACCCTAACCCTAACCCTAACCCTAACCCTAACCCTAACCCTAACCCTAACCCTAACCCTAACCCTAACCCTAACCCTAACCCTAACCCTAACCCTAACCCTAACCCTAACCCTAACCCTAACCCTAACCCTAACCCTAACCCTAACCCTAACCCTAACCCTAACCCTAACCCTAACCCTAACCCTAACCCTAACCCTAACCCTAACCCTAACCCTAACCCTAACCCTAACCCTAACCCTAACCCTAACCCTAACCCTAACCCTAACCCTAACCCTAACCCTAACCCTAACCCTAACCCTAACCCTAACCCTAACCCTAACCCTAACCCTAACCCTAACCCTAACCCTAACCCTAACCCTAACCCTAACCCTAACCCTAACCCTAACCCTAACCCTAACCCTAACCCTAACCCTAACCCTAACCCTAACCCTAACCCTAACCCTAACCCTAACCCTAACCCTAACCCTAACCCTAACCCTAACCCTAACCCTAACCCTAACCCTAACCCTAACCCTAACCCTAACCCTAACCCTAACCCTAACCCTAACCCTAACCCTAACCCTAACCCTAACCCTAACCCTAACCCTAACCCTAACCCTAACCCTAACCCTAACCCTAACCCTAACCCTAACCCTAACCCTAACCCTAACCCTAACCCTAACCCTAACCCTAACCCTAACCCTAACCCTAACCCTAACCCTAACCCTAACCCTAACCCTAACCCTAACCCTAACCCTAACCCTAACCCTAACCCTAACCCTAACCCTAACCCTAACCCTAACCCTAACCCTAACCCTAACCCTAACCCTAACCCTAACCCTAACCCTAACCCTAACCCTAACCCTAACCCTAACCCTAACCCTAACCCTAACCCTAACCCTAACCCTAACCCTAACCCTAACCCTAACCCTAACCCTAACCCTAACCCTAACCCTAACCCTAACCCTAACCCTAACCCTAACCCTAACCCTAACCCTAACCCTAACCCTAACCCTAACCCTAACCCTAACCCTAACCCTAACCCTAACCCTAACCCTAACCCTAACCCTAACCCTAACCCTAACCCTAACCCTAACCCTAACCCTAACCCTAACCCTAACCCTAACCCTAACCCTAACCCTAACCCTAACCCTAACCCTAACCCTAACCCTAACCCTAACCCTAACCCTAACCCTAACCCTAACCCTAACCCTAACCCTAACCCTAACCCTAACCCTAACCCTAACCCTAACCCTAACCCTAACCCTAACCCTAACCCTAACCCTAACCCTAACCCTAACCCTAACCCTAACCCTAACCCTAACCCTAACCCTAACCCTAACCCTAACCCTAACCCTAACCCTAACCCTAACCCTAACCCTAACCCTAACCCTAACCCTAACCCTAACCCTAACCCTAACCCTAACCCTAACCCTAACCCTAACCCTAACCCTAACCCTAACCCTAACCCTAACCCTAACCCTAACCCTAACCCTAACCCTAACCCTAACCCTAACCCTAACCCTAACCCTAACCCTAACCCTAACCCTAACCCTAACCCTAACCCTAACCCTAACCCTAACCCTAACCCTAACCCTAACCCTAACCCTAACCCTAACCCTAACCCTAACCCTAACCCTAACCCTAACCCTAACCCTAACCCTAACCCTAACCCTAACCCTAACCCTAACCCTAACCCTAACCCTAACCCTAACCCTAACCCTAACCCTAACCCTAACCCTAACCCTAACCCTAACCCTAACCCTAACCCTAACCCTAACCCTAACCCTAACCCTAACCCTAACCCTAACCCTAACCCTAACCCTAACCCTAACCCTAACCCTAACCCTAACCCTAACCCTAACCCTAACCCTAACCCTAACCCTAACCCTAACCCTAACCCTAACCCTAACCCTAACCCTAACCCTAACCCTAACCCTAACCCTAACCCTAACCCTAACCCTAACCCTAACCCTAACCCTAACCCTAACCCTAACCCTAACCCTAACCCTAACCCTAACCCTAACCCTAACCCTAACCCTAACCCTAACCCTAACCCTAACCCTAACCCTAACCCTAACCCTAACCCTAACCCTAACCCTAACCCTAACCCTAACCCTAACCCTAACCCTAACCCTAACCCTAACCCTAACCCTAACCCTAACCCTAACCCTAACCCTAACCCTAACCCTAACCCTAACCCTAACCCTAACCCTAACCCTAACCCTAACCCTAACCCTAACCCTAACCCTAACCCTAACCCTAACCCTAACCCTAACCCTAACCCTAACCCTAACCCTAACCCTAACCCTAACCCTAACCCTAACCCTAACCCTAACCCTAACCCTAACCCTAACCCTAACCCTAACCCTAACCCTAACCCTAACCCTAACCCTAACCCTAACCCTAACCCTAACCCTAACCCTAACCCTAACCCTAACCCTAACCCTAACCCTAACCCTAACCCTAACCCTAACCCTAACCCTAACCCTAACCCTAACC
>NC_084576.2:1105000-1147500 GCF_033978685.3 Nerophis lumbriciformis
TACTTTGGCACGTGTTGCAGCCATGAAATTCTAAGTTAATTATCATTTGCAAAAAAAATAAACTTTATGGTTTGAACATCAAATATCTTGTCTTTGTAGTGCATTCAATTGAATATGGCTTGAAAAGGATTTGCAAATCATTGTATTCCGTTTATATTTACATCTAACACAATTTCCCAACTCATATGGAAACGGGGTTAGTAATATAATAATAATGATGGATTAGATTTTATATTGCGTTTTTCTATTATTAGATACTCAAAGCGCTCACAGTGAAGTGCATTCACACCTGGTGGTGGTAAGCTACATTTGTAGCCACAGCTGCCCTGGGGTATACTGACGGAAGTGAGGCTGCCAGTTTGCGCCTACGACCCCTCCAACCACCACTTATCATTTATTCACCAGTGTGAGCGGCACCGGGGGCAAGGGTGAAGTGAAGTGTCCTGCCCAAGGACACAACGGCAGCGATTTGGATGTCAAGAGGCGGGGAGCGAACCTGCAACCCTCAGGTTTCTGGCACGGCCGCTCTACCCACTATGCCAGTGGTTCTCAAATGGGGGTACGCGTACCCCTGGGGGTACTTGAAGGTATCCCAAGGGGTACGTGAGAATTTTAAAAAATATTCTAAAAATAGCAACAATTCAAAAACCCTTTATAAATATATTTATTGAATAATACTTCAACAAAATATGAATAAGTTCATAAACTGAACATCAAATCAAGTAGGCTATTCCATTGATTACAATGCAACAATGCAATATTCAGTGTTGACAGCTAGATTTTTTGTGGACATGTCCCATAAATATTGATGTTAAAGATTTCATTTTTTTGTAAAGAAATGTTTAGAATTAAGTTCATGAATCCAGATGGTTCTTTATTACAATCCCCAAAGAGGGCACTTTAAGTTGATGATTACTTCTATGTGTAGAATTCTTTATTTATAATTGAATCACTTGTTTATTTTTCAACAAGTTTTTAGTTATTTTTAAATCTTTTTTTCCAAATAGTTCAAGAAAGACCACTACAAATGAGCAACATTTTGCACTGTTATACAATTTAATAAATCAGAAACTGATGACATAGTGCTGTATTTTACTTCTTTATCTCTTTTTTTCAACCAAAAATGCTTTGCTCTGATTAGGGGGTACTTGAATTTAAAAAAAATTCACAGGGGGTACATCACTGAAAAAAGGTTGGGAACCACTGCACTATGCCATGCCGCCCCATTTAACTTTGTGTGATCACGGCCCTGCTAAAAGTAGTTCCTCAGTGTTAGCGCTTATAATAACAACATTACTAATACTTACTTAATAGCAGAGGTGGGACCAAGTCATTGTTTTGCAAGTCACAAGTAAGTCTCAAGTCTTTGCCCTCAAGTCCGAGTCAAGTCCCGAGTCAAGACAGGCAAGCCCCGAGTCAAGTCCAAAGTCAAGACTGGAAAGTCTCAAGTCAAGTCCTAAGTCCTGCATTTTGAGTTTCGAGTCCTTTCAAGTCCTTTTAACCACAGACTAATATATTAACACAGATTGTGTATGCTTTTCAAACGCTGTATTTATTTATTAAAACAAGTGCATTTTAAATTGCAGGAAAGAAAATTGTGCTGACATTGCACTTTATAATAGCACTATTAACCAGTCATTTTAAACATTAACTCATTCCTCAAACACATTGAAAAATAAAGTGCAAATGTACTTATTTGTACAAAAGTGTTAACATTGAAAAAACATGACATATACGTGAACATAACAAAAAAGTTGTACTTTTTATATGTCAGGGCCCTATGCTGCATTGCATTTGCAAAAGACCAAATTAGCCAAGAGTCTGTCAGTCATTTGTGCACGATGGGGGCGTAGTATGATGCCACCATGGCTGAAAACTCGCTCCACTGGAGCACTGGAGGCAGGCACTGCCAAGACTCTCATGGCCACTCGGAACAGTGAAGGAAGAGTCTTCATGTTCAATGCCCAGAACAAAAGGGGGGAGAGAGTTGTTTTGGGTTGGTGCACTACTTGTAAGTGTATCTTGTGTTTTTTATGTTGATTTAATTAAAAAAAATATATATATATATATTTCTTGTGCGGCCCGATACCAATCGATCCACGGACCGGTACCGGGCCGCGGGCCGGTGGTTGGGTACCACTGAGGTAAACAACCAACAGTATGTCAGAAAGCTAGCTAAAACGGTACACATATTCATAATATAGTATACATTTTAACTGACCTTTATTTGACTATTTTTGTCTTTTTTTAGGTGGCTAAAATACGCGGTGCTGCTGACCGCCGTCTAACGTTACGTGTGATATATTGACTAACGTAACCCTGCTTAAAAAAAATCACTGAACAAAAAGTATGAATAAGGTAGTGAACTGCAACAGATTCCCGTGTTTGCAATAATGTTATAACGTTAGCAGTGAGTTTACAGCCTCACTGATTTAACTACACAGCAAATAAAAGTCACGTTACTTAGCCAATAAACGTTATCTTACATTCAAAACTTACCCTTCTTTGTGCAACTTCAAATGCCGGACGAAGTTGGAAGTTGTTTCCTCTCCATCAGTAATTTTCGAACCGCATGTGTTGCATACTGCAAACCGTTTTGTGTTGACCACCTTGTAATTTTTATACCCAAACAAAATTATTTTAGGTATCATTTTTTGTTCACTGGCGTGTGGTTTGGACATGTCTTCTTCGTTGGTTGTCCTGCAATTTGATTGGATGAATGCTGTGTGATGAAAACAAAGTAGATCTAATTTGATTGGCTGTTGTACTGAGAGCACACCAGCTGACACACGCAACGCTGATAGACAAGTACACAATGAAAAATACGGAGAGCTCCCGAATAACTTTTTCATCTTTGGGTTTTGGGGAAAGTAGCAAGTCATGTCAAGTCATGTCAATTCAAAAGGCTCAAGTCCAAGTGAAGTCACAAGTCATTGATGTTAAAGTCTAAGTCGAGTTGCAAGTCTTTTTACATTTTGTCAAGTCGAGTCTAAAGTCATCAAATTCATGACTCGAGTCTGACTCGAGTCCAAGTCATGTGACTCGAGTCCACACCTCTGCTTAATAGTCAGGTCGCGAGATGTCAATGGGGTATTGGGGGTTTTTAGGATTTTTTTCAGAGGGCTTTATTTATTTATACATGCCGTATTTTATGAATTGAAATGCATGAAAAATAAAAACGTGTTATTGTCTTACATAAGGATTGCTGATGAGAGTAAAACATTCTAAAAAAAATACAAAAAAATGCAGTCCCCTCAAATTCTGATACGGTACTTTAATAGTATTTCTTTGTTCATGCAAGGTCATTTTCCCTTCCTGTAACCAATAATCACATATTTATTTATGACCATTATAATGTCAGATTAAACAGATCATTGATTCAACAGCAAGTTTAAAAGTCTCGCGTTGACTAAAAGGCAACACTTGTTTGAGAACTAATAGCCTGCAGTGACAGGTGAACCATCTTGGGACTCAATGTTGACACTCTTGAAGATGTTGGCATGTGCAGAAGCCTTTTCGTGGCCTCGCAGGCACGCCCATTAGCAACGGGGAATGCAGCTGCGAAATGTAACAGTCACATTTTTCCAAGAGCATTGGCACGCAGGGCAAAGATTGACAGGGTTAGTGACAACAAACAAGTGACAACATGAAGACAGCACCAAAATATAAGTCTCAAGATGAGCGTGGAGACTTGTGAGCTGTTATCTTGCACAAAAGACTTTTGAAGCTCTCAAACAGCCAGTGTTTGTGTTCGTCTCTGCTGTTCAAACGTTGTTTGTTTTTATTGTTATTAGTGTCTGTCCTTCCCTTTCTGAAAAAAATCTTACCTCCCTTTATCACCTTATGTGATATGACACAAGCATGAACCGGCGCTTCTGCTTTTCATTGCAAACAGACACGCACTTATTCACTGAAGAGGCTTTACAAGCTTCTGTCATTTTTATGGGCATGACTTCTACACAGGCTCAGAGAAATGGTAAATCATTATATACACTTTGAGGTCCCACTGGGGTGAGTTTTTCCTTGCCCGTATGTGGGCTTTGTACCGAGGATGTCGTTGTGGCTTGTGCAGCCCTTTGAGACACTTGTGATTTAGGGCTATATAAATAAAGATTGATTGATTGATTGATTGATTGAGGTGCCGGGCCTTGTCCCTGCGGTGGTGCCTTCAAATGTGCAGCATTTATACTCTTGACCCTCGTGTTGGAGTACCGAGTCAAGACTGGTCTTGGTTTAAGTCTGGGAATTGTTTCAAATGGTTTTTTCTCGGATTTAATCTCAAGACCAAAATTGCAGGGAGACATTGTGTGTGTCATTATGATTTAAACTGTTCCCAGAGAAATCCTTTGGAAAGTGTTCAATAAAAGCGGTTTAGCTGTTTTTCAGCTCATTCAAAATTTAGTTTTTTTCGGGTATGTACCTTGGTTTTAAAAGGAAAACTGCACTTTTTTTTATTTTGTATTTTGCCTATCATCACAACCCGTATGACAAGAACATGTTTTTCTTTTTTTTTAATGCATTCTAAATATGAATAAAAACCTAAATAAACTAAAAGTCAGCTAACAATGGAGTCAATGACAGCTCTCTAAAAAAACACTCAGGCACAAGACGTTAAAACAACGTTGAGAATTTGTTGAATTAGTTACTGACGTTGAGCAACTCAAACCTAACATTGGAACAACATCCTTTTTGACGACATGTATTCAATCTCAGGTTGTGACGTTGATTTGATCATTGAAATTTGGTCTTTTCTCAACCATCAACGTTGTCTCAATTTATAAATACATCTATTTTGCAATTTTTAGAAGTCATGTTTTTTTATAATCAACGTTGTACCAATATATTAGTGATTTTTCTTTTCTATAATTGCTAATGCAGACAAACTGTGTTTAGCTGCGCGTTGATCAGAGACAGCTAACGAGCTTATGCTGCTATATTGACATATTAAGCCAGCTGCTTTGCCTCTGCTGTAAATTGGTAAAACTTAATTTTAAATTATAAATCATGCCTCTAACCTGTATTGTAGAAGGTTCTGGCCATAAACCGAGAAGTTGGTCAACCTTGACATCCAACTAATACAGGTAAAAGCCAGTAAATTAGAATATTTTGAAAAACTTGATTTATTTCAGTAATTGCATTCAAAAGGTGTAACTTGTACATTATATTTATTCATTGCACACAGACTGATGCATTCAAATGTTTATTTCATTTAATTTTGATGATTTGAAGTGGCAACAAATGAAAATCCCAAATTCCGTGTGTCACAAAATTAGAATATTACTTAAGGCTAATACAAAAAAGGGATTTTTAGAAATGTTGGCCAACTGAAAAGTATGAAAATGAAAAATATGAGCATGTACAATACTCAATACTTGGTTGGAGCTCCTTTTGCCTCAATTACTGCGTTAATGCGGCGTGGCATGGAGTCGATGAGTTTCTGGCACTGCTCAGGTGTTATGAGAGCCCAGGTTGCTCTGATAGTGGCCTTCAACTCTTCTGCGTTTTTGGGTCTGGCATTCTGCATCTTCCTTTTCACAATACCCCACAGATTTTCTATGGGGCTAAGGTCAGGGGAGTTGGCGGGCCAATTTAGAACAGAAATACCATGGTCCGTAAACCAGGCACGGGTAGATTTTGCGCTGTGTGCAGGCGCCAAGTCCTGTTGGAACTTGAAATCTCCATCTCCATAGAGCAGGTCAGCAGCAGGAAGCATGAAGTGCTCTAAAACTTGCTGGTAGACGGCTGCATTGACCCTGGATCTCAGGAAACAGAGTGGACCGACACCAGCAGATGACATGGCACCCCAAACCATCACCCAACCATGCAAATTTTGCATTTCCTTTGGAAATCGAGGTCCCAGAGTCTGGAGGAAGACAGGAGAGGCACAGGATCCACGTTGCCTGAAGTCTAGTGTAAAGTTTCCACCATCAGTGATGGTTTGGGGTGCCATGTCATCTGCTGGTGTCGGTCCACTCTGTTTCCTGAGATCCAGGGTCTACGCAGCCGTCTTACCAGCAAGTTTTAGAGCACTTCATGCTTCCTGCTGCTGACCTGCTCTATGGAGATGGAGATTTCAAGTTCCAACAGGACTTGGCGCCTGCACACAGCGCAAAATCTACCCGTGCCTGGTTTACGGACCATGGTATTTCTGTTCTAAATTGGCCCGCCAACTCCCCTGACCTTAGCCCCTTAGAAAATCTGTGGGGTATTGTGAAAAGGAAGATGCAGAATGCCAGACCCAAAAACGCAGAAGAGTTGAAGGCCACTATCAGAGCAACCTGGGCTCTCATAACACCTGAGCAGTGCCAGAAACTCATCGACTCCATGCCACGCCGCATTAACGCAGTAATTGAGGCAAAAGGAGCTCCAACCAAGTATTGAGTATTGTACATGCTCATATTTTTCATTTTCATACTTTTCAGTTGGCCAACATTTCTAAAAATCCCTTTTTTGTATTAGCCTTAAGTAATATTCTAATTTTGTGACACACGGAATTTTGGATTTTCATTTGTTGCCACTTCAAATCATCAAAATTAAATGAAATAAACATTTGAATGCATCAGTCTGTGTGCAATGAATAAATATAATGTACAAGTTACACCTTTTGAATGCAATTACTGAAATAAATCAAGTTTTTCAAAATATTCTAATTTACTGGCTTTTACCTGTACATGGAGATCGCGAGAAAATCATGAAAATACGCCTGGTTGTTGCAAAGCAAATGTTTTCCCTTCCTGTGGATTATGATTAATTTGTCATCTAAACGGGAAGATATGAACATCCCACCAATCAGCATTCCAGTGAGAGCAGACATTGTACAGTAAGTGGTTGTTTTATTATGTTCGTAGTTAGGGATGATGTTTGATAAGAAATTATCGAGTTCGAGCCTATTATCGAATCCTCTTATCGAACCGATTCCTTATCGATTCTCTTATCGAGTCCTGATAGGTTGTTGTATATGGAAAAAAACACAATATTTGGTTTAACAAATCACTTCACATTCTCTACTGCTCGCTACTATAGTGTTACCATATCTGAGTTATTGTGCAGAAATGTGAGGAAATAACTACAAATGTGCGCTACATTCGTTAACCGTGTTACAAAAAAGATCAATTAGACTGATATGTAATGTTGGATAAGAGAACATACAAACACTTTATTTATTGAGTCAAAAATGTTAAAGTTCGATGATTTGGTAAAATTGCAAACAGCTACAATGATGTGGAATTAAATGATGGGATGGATTAAGTAAAGAAGTTAAACATTGTACTGATTTGATCCAGTTTAAGAGATTGTTCAAATGAATAGTGCTTACAAAGTACAAAAAAGAAGAATTATGAGAAATACTTTCAACCTTATTGAAAATAAGATATTCTTCATCTCAGTATATTAATAATGACTGAATTAATTAATTACATATTACAAAACTGTTGTATATACTAATTCACAGATATTTTATTATAAAAAGGTCAGTAAATGATGTATATATTTGTATGAAGTGGGAAAGGGGTAGGATTAAATAAGCTTTACTTCTTCCTACTCCTGTAAAGTGAAATGATATGAAACTGTGATGTATTATGATGTGGGCGGATCATGTTTTGTTTAGTTCTGTTCTGTTAGTTTTGGACTTCCTTAGTTGTTTTGTGCACTTTGGGGGTTTGTTTTAGTCACCATGGTTACTTATGATTTTCACCTGCCTTGTACGCGCACCTGTTGCTCATCAGAGACTCTATTTAAGCCTGCCTTTTCCGGTCACTCGTCGTGGCTTCATTGTTTGCATTTGCAACAGTTACGTTGGCATTCTGGTTTTTGAGCTCTTGATTCCTGTGCTAAAGTTACCTTAGCTTCTAGTATTCCTGTGCTAAGTAAGTTTTTGCTTTAGCTTCTTGTGCGAACGGCACGCTTTCCTTTTGTTTCGTTCCTGTCTGTTGTAATGAGTATGATTTATGAGAAATAAATCATCTCCTACCTGCACGCTTTCGTCCGGAGCCGTCAGTTTTGCGTCCCGGGAACTAACCGCACCCCACCGTGACAAATAACTGAGCTACGTGACGTTATTTCTTGTGATGTCTCACGGGGCATTTCTTGTCAGGATGGCATCTGCTCCCAGGGATTCGAATAAAGAACCAACTCTTTTTCTTTACCATAGCGGTTTTGATAACGGGTACCGGTTCTCAAAAAGGGATTCGAGTCCGAGGACTCGGTTCTTTTCTTATCGAACAACCGGGAAAACCGGGTTCGAGCATCATCCCTATTCGTGGTTTTTATTTCTTGATGAGCACTTTGCAATACTGCTACTTAATGCTTAGTGTTTCACTAAAGCTGCATCTGTTTAGCACACAGCTTCTCAAACTTGTTGCTCATCCTCCTTATATTCAGGCTCAAAAATATTACGTTCTGGATCATTAGTTGTCCCAAAGTAGTCCTTGTTGTTGTAGGTGCCAGCTAATGTTATTTGTATTTTCTTTGCACAACTGATTGGCTTGTCATTTGGTGATTGTTAGGGATGTGAGTCACGGGGGGTGTGGTATGTCAGCAATAGTAATATCAGCAGTTCACCTGGTGTTCTCATTGAGGAAGTGAGATGTCCTACTTTGCTGACCGCATTTAGTTTGATAGACCACATTGATCGCATCGATAGAACACATTTAGTTTGTTTTCTAGCAATTATTTTAAACGCAACAACCTTGAAGCGGGTTGATTTTTGGACAAGCCAGCGCGTCCGGCAGGTACAAGTTTTTACCCCGTTCAGCCTCTCGGCGACTGTATTTGCTTTTTTTTATGGATAATCGCTAGACACTTTTCTCTCACAAAGTCTGCCGTGAGTTGTAGGTTTATTGTTGTTGAAAGGAAAAGCAAACGTTGAGATACGTCTGTGAAATTAATGTGCTTAAAACGAGCAAAACAGGTAAATATTACATGTTATTATGAATGTGCCTGTTACTACATTACATACTGTATATACTTAGAGCGTGTTTATAAAACATTGGAGGTCTTTGGTTATTTTTAGAGCATTGCATAGATGGAAATGAGCAACTACCATTGACTACATTGTTAGCTAACTTTTACTAATGTTTATTTACGACTTAGAATGCATAAAACAAGAAAAACGTGTTCTTGTCTTACAGAAAGACTGTGAATTCAAAGGTCGGGGTTTGGTTAATTTTTGGTGTATGGGAGGAGGGAGAACAGTTTTGCTTTTGATATTTGAATAAAGATTTATTTCCAAAAACAGATTTTCTTCCATGATAGTGAAACCACATAAACAGAACCACAGCACCCAGAAGTTGCCTGGAACGAAAAAAGCCGCCCAGACAGTTTTGAAGCATTGACTGTATTGTAGCCCTCTGGGACGTTAAGGCGAATGAGGAAGTGGTGGATCAACAATCGCTTTATTGCAAAACTGGCTACTGTTGGCCATAACTGTGCCAGAGTAACAGCAGCAATAAAAACAATCTTTTTTCCCAGTCAGACAACACAAACTCCAACACATCATAACTGACAGGTTGCTACTGTAGTAAACCTACAAAACTTGGTTAAAGTAACTTTTTTATATATACAGGTAAAAGCCAGTAAATTAGAATATTTTGAAAAACTTGATTTATTTCAGTAATTGCATTCAAAAGGTGTAACTTGTACATTATATTTATTCATTGCACACAGACTGATGCATTCAAATGTTTATTTCATTTAATTTTGATGATTTGAAGTGGCAACAAATGAAAATCCAAAATTCCGTGTGTCACAAAATTAGAATATTACTTAAGGCTAATACAAAAAAGGGATTTTTAGAAATGTTGGCCAACTGAAAAGTATGAAAATGAAAAATATGAGCATGTACAATACTCAATACTTGGTTGGAGCTCCTTTTGCCTCAATTACTGCGTTAATGCGGCGTGGCATGGAGTCGATGAGTTTCTGGCACTGCTCAGGTGTTATGAGAGCCCAGGTTGCTCTGATAGTGGCCTTCAACTCTTCTGCGTTTGTGGGTCTGGCATTCTGCATCTTCCTTTTCACAATACCCCACAGATTTTCTATGGGGCTAAGGTCAGGGGAGTTGGCGGGCCAATTTAGAACAGAAATACCATGGTCCGTAAACCAGGCACGGGTAGATTTTGCGCTGTGTGCTGGCGCCAAGTCCTGTTGGAACTTGAAATCTCCATAGAGCAGGTCAGCAGCAGGAAGCATGAAGTGCTCTAAAACTTGCTGGTAGACGGCTGCGTTGACCCTGGATCTCAGGAAACAGAGTGGACCGACACTAGCAGATGACATGGCACCCCAAACCATCACCCAGCCATGCAAATTTTGCATTTCCTTTGGAAATCGAGGTCCCAGAGTCTGGAGGAAGACAGGAGAGGCACAGGATCCACATTGCCTGAAGTCTAGTGTAAAGTTTCCACCATCTGTGATGGTTTGGGGTGCCATGTCATCTGCTGGTGTCGGTCCACTCTGTTTCCTGAGATCCAGGGTCAACGCAGCCGTCTACCAGCAAGTTTTAGAGCACTTCATGCTTCCTGCTGCTGACCTGCTCTATGGAGATGGAGATTTCAAGTTCCAACAGGACTTGGCGCCTGCACACAGCGCAAAATCTACCCGTGCCTGGTTTACGGACCATGGTATTTCTGTTCTAAATTGGCCCGCCAACTCCCCTGACCTTAGCCCCATAGAAAATCTGTGGGGTATTGTGAAAAGGAAGATGCAGAATGCCAGACCCAAAAACGCAGAAGAGTTGAAGGCCACTATCAGAGCAACCTGGGCTCTCATAACACCTGAGCAGTGCCAGAAACTCATCGACTCCATGCCACGCCGCATTAACGCAGTAATTGAGGCAAAAGGAGCTCCAACCAAGTATTGAGTATTGTACATGCTCATATTTTTCATTTTCATACTTTTCAGTTGGCCGACATTTCTAAAAATCCCTTTTTTGTATTAGCCTTAAGTAATATTCTAATTTTGTGACACACGGAATTTTGGATTTTCATTTGTTGCCACTTCAAATCATCAAAATTAAATGAAATAAACATTTGAATGCATCAGTCTGTGTGCAATGAATAAATATAATGTACAAGTTACACCTTTTGAATGCAATTACTGAAATAAATCAAGTTTTTCAAAATATTCTAATTTACTGGCTTTTACCTGTATATATACATAAATGAACTTTATGCACTACACTGAGTAAGCTTTTGGTTGTGGAAAGTGTGTTGGATTATCCGGTTTATATTTGTTAACTTTATTTAATGGATAGTAAAAATATACACCATGTTAAAAAGAAATCCTGGGTAAAAAAAGAAAAAAAGATGCAGCGATAATCATAATAATCGCAACAATTGTTACAATTGTTTAATAAATGAATTGTACGACCCTGAATGTTATCCAAATCTGGTCATGCCTGAGAAGGCACACCTCTAATCGCTATCCATGATTCTGACTCAGGGCGTAAACACTATATGGGTTGTTTAGGCCATGGGTGTCAAACTCTGGCCCGTGGGTCAAATTTGGCCGGCCGTGTAATTTCACTTGGCCCTTGAGGCGATATCAAATTAACACTAGAGCTGGCCCACCGATTATATTCAGCGGCGGTGCCGCGGTAACACCACATTCACCGTTAATTCTCATACTTGCCAACCTTCCTGGGAGACTCTCAAATTTCAGTGCCCCTCCCGAAAATCGTCATGTGCGCTTTTCACCCAGTCCAACGAATGCTGGCCCAGTCACATAACATGTACGGCTTCAGCACGCACACGTGAATGCAACGCATACTTGGCCAACAGCGATACAGGTTACACTGACGGTCCCGTATAAATAACTTTAACACTGTTGGAAATATACGCCACACTGTGAATCCACACCAAACAAGTATGACAAACACATTTTGGGAGAACATCCGCAGAGTAACACAACAAATACCCAGAATCCCATGCAGCCCTAACTCTTCCGGGCTTCAATATACACCCGCTACCACCAAACCCCGCACCCCCAACCCCGCCCGCCTCAACCGACGCACGGAGTGGGAGGTTCTGAGGTAGCGGGTGTACATTGCAGCCCGGAAGAGTTAGGGCTGCATGGGATTCTGGGTATTTGTTGTGTTACTCTGCGGATGTTCTCCCAAAATGTGTTTGTCATACTTGTTTGGTGTGGATTCACAGTGTGGCGCATATTTCTAACAGTGTTAAAGTTATTTATACGGGACCGTCAGTGTAACCCGTATCGCTGTTGGCCAAGTATGCATGCATTTACGTGTGTGTGCGTGCTGAAGTCGCACATATTTTTGTGATTAGGCCGGCACGTTGTTGGAATGGAAGAAAAGCAGACGTGACGTCAGCTCGTGGAGGACGATAAACACAGTGCCTTTAAAGCACGCCCCCAAGACTGTGGTCCGGGTGGACTACGAGGTATACTGACTGATAAACAACTTTGTTCGATAATGAAGGTTGCCTCAGCGCAAAGCCTGAGCCCCGACATTAATGAATTAGCATCCAAGAAGAGATGTCAGGTATCTGGCTTGGGCACATCAGATTAGTTCAGTGTGTTGCAAACTGATCAGTTTAAAGTCCTTAATGGTTGTTTTATTCATTGTTATTTTATTTTCAAATTTATTAGCCTGTGGAAAAAGTTAAGTTAATCGCTATCCATGATTCTGACTCAGGGCGTAAACACTATATGGGTTGTTTAGGCCATGGGTGTCAAACTCTGGCCCGTGGGTCAAATTTGGCCGGCCGTGTAATTTCACTTGGCCCTTGAGGCGATATCAAATTAACACTAAAGCTGGCCCGCCGATTATATATTGCGGCGGTGCCGCGGTAACACCGCATTCACCGCTAAGTCTAATACTTGCCAACCCTCCCGGGAGTCTTCCATACTTTAGCGCCCCTCCCGAAAATCGTCAGGTCTGCTTTTCAGCCAGTCCAACGAGTGCTGGCCCAGTCACATAACATGTGCGGCTTCTGCACGCACACACAATTGAATGCAACGCATACTTCATCAACAGCAATACAGGTTACACTGAGGGTAGGGGAATAAGGAGGGATGTTCTCCCGAAATGTGTTTGTCATTCTTGATTGGTGTGGATTCACAGTGTGGCATATATTTCTAACAGTGTTAAAGTTTTTTATACTGGTACCGTCAGTGTAACCTGTATTGCTGTTGATGAAGTATGCGTTGGATTCACTCGTGTGTGCGTACAGAAGCCGCACATATCTTGTGACTGGGTCTGAACGATGTTAGAATGGATGAAGAGCGGACCTGACGATAGGTCGTAGATTACGTTAAAGGCAGTGCATTTAAGGCATGCCCCCAAGACTGTGGTCCGGGTGGACGAGATATAATGTCTGATGAACACCTTCCTTCGATAATGAAGGTTGCCTCAGCTCAAAGCCTGAGCCCCGACATTAATGAACTCGCATCCAAGAAAAGATGACAGGTATCTGGCTTGGGCACATCAGATTAGATCAGTGTGTTGCAAACTGATCAGTTTAAAGTCCTGAATGGTTGTTTTATTCATTGTTATTTTATTTTCAAATTTATTAGCCTGTGGAAAAAGTTAAGGTTGATATTTACCTCAGAAGGCTGCAAATTGAAAAGAGGCATTCAATTTTTATTTAAATTGTATTTGATATGCCATTGATATTTTTTAATTGTTATTATTATTATTTGAAACTCGATTTTGCATGTCACTATAAAGTTATATAAGCCTTGCTTGTTCAACATTCAATGCAAAACTTGTTTGGGTCCCTATTAAAAGGTTAATTTGTTCAACCTTGGCCCGCAGCTTTGTTCAGTTTTAAATTTTGGCCCACTCTGTTATTGAGTTTGACACCCCTGCTTTAATATGTATAATCTTTACTGTTAAACTGGTCACACAAAATGGTTGATGGTTGATTATATGACCGAAATGAACTTATTTCATTCATTCATTCATTATTCAAACTCACATTTCTGCTATTTTATACCAATGTTTTGTCACTTTTTTGTAAACCAGACAAACATAACTTTTTAAAATAAAACCCCAAATAATGTATGGGGTTTTAATGACGCCACTGATTAAAAACATTGATGATGAAACAATGATATGAACATGTACAGTAAATATTATGGGCTTTCTGATCATGGAGTGCGCCATCTACTGTGCTTCTGGGTTATAATGTTGGGGAAACTGGCAAGTGCATAGAATGCTGGATACGATGATGGATGGATAAGAGTGTATATATATATATATATATATATATATATATATATATATATATATATATATATATATATATATATATATATATGTATGTGTGGGGAAAAAAAATCACAAGACTATTTCATCTCTACAGGCCTGTTTCATGAGGGGGGGTACCCTCAATCGTCAGGAGATTTTAATGGGAGCATTCGCATACCATGGTTTATATAGGGCACAGAGTGGGTGGGTACAGGCTGGCCTAGGGGCGTGGTGATTGGTTCATGTGTTACCTAGGAGGTGTTTCCGTCTATGGCGGCATGTTGTTACAATTTCGCTGCGCTTGTTGAGGGATGACAGGTCTGGACGGTAGATAATAAACAGTTTCTCTTTCAAGCATAGGTTGCATCTTTTATTACCACTATTGTAAGGTGTGCTGGATGCAAGAATTTGCCATGTTATTGAATATTCAACATTATTGTCTTTGAGGTCCCAAATGTGTTTGCTGAGTTCTGTGGTATTTCGCAGGTTTTTGTTCCTGAAAGAAGCCTTGTGGTTGTTCCATCTGGTTTTGAATTCACCCTCGGTTAATCCTACATATGTGTCGGATGTGTTAATGTCCTTGCGTATTACCTTAGATTGGTAGACAACTGATGTTTGTAAGCACCCCCCGTTGAGGGGGCAATCAGGTTTCTTTCGACAGTTACATGCTTTGTTGGTTTTGGAGTCGTTCTGACTGGGGGTCGGCGGCTCATTTGCAATTGTTTTGTTGTGGTTTGAGATGATTTGTCGTATATTGTTCATGCAGCTGTAGCTCAATTTGATGTTGTTCTTGTTGAATACTTTTCTTAGGTTGTTGTCTTTGGGAAAGTGTTTGTCAATCAGGTTGAGGAATTTGTGTCCAATGTTCGTTGAGACGTTTTTGCTGTATGGGGGGTTGTACCAGATGATGCCGTTTCGTTTTCTGTTCTTTTTTGGCTGGTTTCCTGGCGTGGGTTCATAGGTGAGGGTGAAATTGTATCCGCTTTCATCAAGGGCTTTTTGGTACGGGGGGGTTGCTTGGTCAAATTCAGCTTTGCTAGATGACAGCATCGATAGCCTTTTATTGATTCCGGTAGGTATTCTTTTCGTGGTGGTGGGTGGATGGTTGCTGTCATGGTGCACGTATTGGAGTGTTGTGTTGGGTTTCGTGAATGGTTGGTAGCTGTTATATATATATATATATATATATATATATACACAAATACATGCAAACAGGAACTTTTTTACAATCATATAATATCGATATGTTCAGCTCAACTTTAAAAATTCAAAAACCTAAATAAGGCTTTTACATGTGTTTAAAAAAAGTTAGTTTTAATCACATTAAGTCAACAATTAGCATTTTAGTGCATGCAATCATACTGAGTGTGTATGTGGGGCGGTGTTGTTAGGTTTAGGTTGCATTGGGGGCCCTTAAGGGGTCTAGTAATAAAGTAATACTAAAGACCGAAATAGGGACACAAACAAATCTTGTTTAGGGCCACAAAAGCATAGAACTGGCCTTGCTCTAACTAGTGTAGTGGTGTCCAAAGTGTGGCCCGGGAGAATTAAAAACATTTTAAAAAAGTGGAATTAAAGAGCAATCAGGTGAAATTTAACAAGAAAAAGTTGCAATGTTGACTAATAACACAAATCTGCCATGCAGGATGTTTTTTTTTAATTTTATTTAAAGCTGTCATTACTCCAAAAATAATAATGAATCAAAATCATTGTTATGAATTCAATTGAAGGCTTCAATAACTTTACATAAAACATTTTTTGGGGAACATATTGCATGTTCCGTGTTTGCCATACAGTGTGCTTGCATATAAAATACAATGTTTTCGTTGATAAAAAAAAAAAAAAAAGGCATAACACCAAACAAAAAAAAAGGTGAAAAAATATAATTTATAATCGAACGATTGATCTGAAGTTGATCGAGAGACTTGAGCATTGAAAGTAAAAAAATATGTATTTAAGATTTATTTTTAACACTTTTATGAATGGGGCCCTTTTGTATACCAACTAATTTTAGTGGGATTTTGTTTAAACCGTAATTGCTCAAAGAATAATAATGAATCAAAATCAGTGTTATGAATTATCTACCTATTTAAGGTTCCAAATACTTCACAACTTTGAAATTGTTTAAGGGTCCACCCTTATTTTTATGTACAATATGAATATTATTGTCCTTACACATTACACACAAGTGTCATACAAGCCCTAAACTGGTCTTTGTCACGACTTGGTCTTCTTGTTTGTCTGGACTTGGTCTCAGTTTTTGTGATCTTGAGTCTCTTGACTAAAGTACCACAAGACATTACTTTGGAAGACAGAAACTGAGTACTACTACCTCTCCTTTTGAAAGTGTACCTTGTCTCCATACCTGTAGTTGTTGTTTTGATTGATTGATTGAGACTTGTATTAGTAGATTGCACAGTACAGTACATATTCCATACAATTGACCACTAAATGGTTACACCCCAATAAGTTTTTCAACTTGTTTAAGTCGGGGTCCACGTTAATCAATTCATGGTAGTTCTAATGATGAGGGAGTGGATGACTTATTTCAGAAACTTACAGATGAATCAAACAACTCTCTCATCAAGGCGTCTCTCGGCATCACTGAGATGTGATCTGAACACAAGTACCTTTTTAATCTGCATGATCACCTGGCCCAAACAAGTTCTACTGTGGCGTACAAGACCGTATCTGTTTCGGTTTACCGCCGGCCGGTGAGCACCAGTAGCTTTGGTGAACTCCAGATAAGATCAGGCTAGCATGTTCTCCTCTTTTTAGAACGACTACTGCTGCTTCAACTTGACGCTTCAAGATAAATGTTTGAAAATGATCTGTTTAGCTATGAAAGGGACACAGCTGTATTTTTGCACCCAGCTAATCTCTGTGGATGTTTTTTCCTGTTTATCACGAACGCCGTCTTTTTTGTTATAAAGCACAGCCTTCAGTTACTTCTCAAGTTGATGGGCATGAGATATTTAGTTGGACCATAGCATTTATTTGAATAGCATATTTTTAGACGAGGCAACCTACCATTGGGCTGAACTGGCTTTGTCGTGCGTGACCACCACACATTTTTGTTTATTTTAACATATTTTGGATTCGCAGCACTGCCTTTATTTTTTTTCCCCTAAACCTAAACGCTTGGATTTTTGTCACTTCCCATAAATGGAATTCGAAGGTTCGTGCACAAGCTGCTGAGTAGCTCTTTAATTATCCCATTTCCTCGTAGAAATACTGGTACACTTACTGGACACGGGTCATCTATTTCTTTTACTTAACAGATGTGTAAGTTACATTTAGAATCATTTGCCGGTGCTTGAAATTTAGAGCAACAGTAAAAGTATAGAAGTACATTAATCTGCACTTGTGCTATATAATAGACGACCTCAGAGATGAGGACAAACGTTAGCATAGCTATGTGAGATACAGTGCCAACTTTGCATTTTAACTCACTTCATTAGTTTGTTAGAAAATCTAACAAAACCACTTCAGTATTTGTGGCTGACTGGTTGTTTAAGATGTGTAGTGAAGCCTTTTTTGGTCTTCTGTGAAGTAGTGGATTTGTACACAGGGTGAGTCAGATTCATGACAATGAGGAGGACTTTTGATTCATGACATCATGAAAAATTGAACTTTAAAAGCAACAGTCTGAGCACCTCTTCTCTCTCAAGCGGGGTAAACAAGTGAGGAAAATGCTTATATATATTTATATATATATATATATACATATACATATATAAAAAATCTCCTTCTCATCCCAGTGGGGTGGTATCTGTGTCATCCTCAAGCTCAGGTCCTCTACCAGAGGCCTGGGAGTTTGAGGGTTCTGCGCAGTATCTTGGCTGTTCCTCGGACTGCGCTCTTCTGGACTGAGGCTTCAGATGTTGTTCCTGGGATCTGTTGGAGCCACTCTACAAGTTTGGGGGTTACTGCTCCAAGCGCCCCCACTACCACAGGGACCACGCTAGCCTTGACCTTCCACATCCGTATCTCGTGTTCCTTCTTCCTGATGTTGGTGTCAGCTGGGATTGCCACATCTATCACCACCACCCCTTTCTGCTCTTTGTCTACCACCACTATGTCTGGTTGGTTAGCCAGAAGCTGTTTGTCAGTCTGGAAGCTGAAGTCCCACAGAACCTTGGCCCTGTTGTTCTCAGCCACCTTCTGTGGTATGGCCCATTGAGATTTGGGTACTTCTATTCCATACTGGTTGAAGATGTTCCTGTATACTATCCCAGCCACTTGGTTGTGCCTCTCCATGTACGCTGGTCCAGCTAGCATCTTACAGCCTGCTACTATGGGCTGGACTGTCTCAGGGGCTTCTTTGCACAGTCTGCATCTTGGGTCTGATCTACTTTTGTAGATCCTGGCATCTATGGCTATTGTACTTATGGCCTGTGCGTGTGCTGTCCTGATTAGTGCCTCTGTGCTGTCTGCCAGTCCTGCATTTTACAGCCATTGGTAGGATTTCTTGATATCAGCCACTTCCTCTATCGGATGGTGGTACATGCCATGTATGGGCTTGTCCGTCCAGGTTGTCTGCTCCTTCTCCTCTGCACTTTCATCAGCGATATACTGCCTGAGACATTCACTTAGTAGTTCATCCGTCGGGGCCATTTTTTTGATGTATTCTCAAATTTTCGATGTTTCATCCTGGACTGTGGCCTTGACACTCACTAGCCCTCGGCCTCCCTCTTTCTGCTTAGTGTATAGCCTCAGGGTGCTGGACTTGGGGTGGAACCTTCCGTGCATGGTGAGGAGCTTTCTTGTCTTGTCTTGATATCAGCGGTGTATCTGATGACTGGTAGTGCGTACATGTTGATGGCGCGGACTTTGTTCTTACCATTCAGCTGACTATTCAGGACCTGCCTTACTCTCTGGAGGTATTTGGCTGTGGTTGACTTCCTTGTGGCCTCTTCATGGTTTCTATTAGCCTGTGGGATGCCAAGGTACTTGTAGCGGTCTTGGATATCACCTATGTTTCCCTCTGGTAGGTCAATCCCCTCAATCCTGATCATCTTGCCTCTCTTCGAGACTATCCGGCCACACTTGTCCAATCCGAATGACATCTCTATGTCATCGCTGTAGAATAGATCCTGGTGGTGTGGATCAGTGAGTCTATTTCTTGCTCGCTCCTGGCATACAGGTTGATGTTATCCATGTAGAACAGGTGACTGATTGTTGTCCCACTACGGAATCGGTACCCGTAGCCGCTCTTCGTAATGATCTGACTGAGGGGGTTCAGGCCTTTGCCGAACAGCAGTGGTGATAGCGCATCTCCTTGGTATATGCCGCACTTGATATTGACTTGGGCAATCGGCTTTGAATTGGGTTGTCTTCCACAATTCCTTCGAGTTCTGGGTGAAGGCCCTTAGGTTCCTGTTGATCTTATACAGTTCCAGACATTCCAGTATCCATGTGTGCAGCATTGAGTCGTAGGCTTTCTTGTAGTCAATCCAGGCAGTGCACAGGTTGGTCTGTCTCTTCTTACAGTCTCGGGCGACTGTTTTATCAACCACTAGCTGGTGCTTGACTCTTCTGGTATTACTGCCATTTTCTTTCTGTGCCTCACTCATTTATTGAGCCACATGCTTACTCATCTTTGCCGCAATGATGCCTGACAGGGCCTTCCATGTTGTGCAGAGACAGGTAATTGGCCGGTAGTTGGATGGGATGGGTCCCTTCTGGGGGTCCTTCATGATTAGGACTGTCCTGCCCTGGGTTAGCCATTCTGGGTGGGTCCCATTCCTCAGCAGCTGGTTCATCTGTACTGCTAGGCGTTCATGGAGTGCAGTTAGCTTCTTCAGCCAGTACGTATGGATCATATCGGGGCCTGGTGCTGTCCAGCTCTTCATCTTTGACACTCTTTCCTGGATGTCTGCCTTTGAGATGGTTACTGGCTCTTGCTCTGGGAGGTTGCTCTCAGGTCCACTAAACATTGGGCCTTGGTGTTGTATGATGCCTCTCTTTCCCATATACATATATATATATACATATATATACCAAAAAAGCCCTTGATGAAAGCGGATACAATTTCACCCTCACCTATGAACCCACGCCAGGAAACCAGCCAAAAAAAACAGAAAACGGAACGACATCATCTGGTACAACCCCCCATACAGCAAAAACGTCTCAACGAACATTGGACACAAATTCCTCAATCTGATTGACAAACACTTTCCCAAAGACAACATCCTAAGAAAAGTATTCAACAAGAACAACATTAAATTGAGCTACAGCTGCATGAACAATATACGACAAATCATCTCAAACCACAACAAAACAATTGCAAATGAGCCGTCGGCCCTCAGACAGAACGACTCCAAAACCAACAAAGGATGTAATTGTCGAAAGAAACCTGATTGCCCTCTCAACGGGGGGTGCTTACAAACATCAGTTGTCTACCAATCTAAGGTAATACGCAAGGACATTAACACATCCGACACATATGTAGGATTAACCGAGGGAGAATTCAAAACCAGATGGAACAATCACAAGGCTTCTTTCAGGAACAAAAACCTGCGAAATACCACAGAACTCAGCAAACACATTTGGGACCTCAAAGACAATAATGTTGAATATTCAATAACATGGCAAATTCTTGCATCCAGCACACCTTACAATAGTGGTAATAAAAGATGCAACCTATGCTTGAAAGAGAAACTGTTTATTATTTACCGTCCAGACCTGTCATCCCTCAACAAGCGCAGCGAAATTGTAACAGCATGCCGCCATAGACGGAAACACCTCCTAGGTAACACATGAGCCAATCACCACGCCCCTAGGCCAGCCTGTACCCACCCACTCTGTGCCCTATATAAACCATGGTATGCGAATGCTCCCATTAAAATCTCCTGACGATTGAGGGTACCCCCCCTCATGAAACAGGCCTGTAGAGATGAAATAGTCTTGTGATTTTTTCCCACACATACACATATATATATACATATATATATATACATATATACATACACATACACCCACACACACACACACACACACACACACACACACACACACACACAAACGTGTGTGTGTGTGTGTGTGTGTGTGTGTGTGTGTGTGCTGGGTGCTCATGCAGAGGCTCTATAGGCACATTACATTGACATAATTAAAAAGTCAATTTTGCATAATAATGAATGTCAAATGGGACATATTATGCTAAACTTTTTTTTTATACTTATTGGTAACTGTTTTTGTGTATTTGGAATCTGCATTAGTCCCGAAAATTTGAAATCAAAACAGAGGTACGACGAGCCTTTGGGTATTTTCCCATGCAGTGATGTTCTTCCCATTGGTGATACCAGCAGATTATCCATATTATGGTAGAAATTTACCCAAAGGGCTTTGCACGAGTCTGCCATTGTAGTCCGATGCTGCAGTCCATAAGCTCCTTTTTCTTTATTTTCTTATTTTGTGGCAGACTGGCTCGTACATGCACATGCATCCTCTGCTGTTGCCATTTCTAATCCAAAACAGCGTATCGTTCGAAACTTATATCTGTCAGTAGACTCCACATGGAAGTGCTCAAAACTACAATAAAGATGGCGAAGAGAAGACGCTGTTGAATTGGAGCCATGTAAATAAAGTGGCGCTTCCTGAAAGCGGCTTAAAGACGGTCTGTAAAAATGTAATCTATGCAACATTTTGACCAAAGAAGTGCCATTACATGTTATGGAGACCACAAGCAAATGTTTTAAATGTAGAAAAAAAAAATCATAACTTGCAGAGGTGGTCCTGGCTAGATTTACGCCCGAGGCAACCCCCCGCACTCCAAATAGAGTTAGCCCGAAACCCCGCCGCCAACACAACATGTATTAATTTATCATGTAATCTTAAATACAAAAAGGTAACAAGAACAGACAAAAAACATAAATGAAATACAGTATATAAACACCATTGCTTTAATAACCATGCTTGGAAAATCCCTTAAAAAAACAAAATAAAACATTATGGAGTATATAAAAATATTCCTACTAGAGATGCGCGGTTTGCGGACACAACCGCGGAGTCCGCGGATTATCCGCGGATCGGGCGGATGAAATTTAAAAAAATAAGATTTTATCCGCTCGCGGGTCGGGTCGGGCGGATTAATTAGATATTTTTTTTTATTTTTTTTTGCGGGTGGCAGTTAAACCAATTGGTAAATATATATACATAGTTAAATGTTGTTACCCACATACGAAAAACGAGCAGGCACCTGCAGCATATGCCACAACAGAAGAAAAAAAAAGAAAAGAGATGGACACTTTTACGGAGCGAAGAAGGGACGCCTCGCCGGGGTCCGGGACCGAGGCCCCTTCCCCCGAGAGGGCCCCACCGGGAGCCGTAGCTGAGGCGATCCGCGAGAAGGGCCCGACGCACGTCCAGGGTCACCACCGCGCCCACCGCACCGACACCCCGCCTCGTCCGCTTTCGCCGCGGCCGGCGTCACGCGCAGCAGGTAAGCAGCTTACCTGCCCGCCACCCCCGTGGCCGGGGGCTCGTAACATGGGTCACTCCGCGCGCTCCGCCCGCGCAGCTTACCTGCTTGCCACCCCTGTTGCCGGGGGCGCGTAACCGTGGTCACTCCGAGCGCAGTGCGCTCACGAAAGGGGTGGGGCTCACCCTGGTTGATATAGAGAGCAGGACGGTGGCCATGGAATTTCATTTAAGGTGTGTGATAAACCATCAAACTCATTCGTTAAAAGGACTCCATAGTAATATAAAGCGAATTTTTCTGGACATTATCATGCAAGAAAAGTTTATTTTTGGGCTCGCGATCACAGCGTAATGATTTTTAAAGGTTGCATTACATTATTAACTGTCCCATGTGATCAGCCAGTGCGATTGGAAGTCCATGCTCAATTATTGCCTCCGTAAATAAAACTTCGGCATTCATCACATCCAAAGAATCTGTTTGGGCGACGAAAAACGTTGAAAGTTTTCCACTTGTATCGCTAGCAACGGCATTAGACT
The DNA here is from genome assembly GCF_033978685.3 of Nerophis lumbriciformis. Lineage (NCBI taxonomy): Eukaryota > Metazoa > Chordata > Actinopteri > Syngnathiformes > Syngnathidae > Nerophis > Nerophis lumbriciformis. The sequence goes on from NC_084576.2 coordinate 1,128,165, forward strand.
TGTGTTTTTTTGTCCCAACGTGGTCTTTTACATCGCTAATTCCTCCGTGTCCGATCGAAAAATCTTGTCTGCACAAGGTGCAATTCGCGTAGTTTTCACCCTTTTTTTTTTTTTTTTATTAATATTAGATATATAACAACGGGCGGATGGCGGGCGGGTGCAGTTCTGATCAAACGTTACATCGGGTGGATGGCGGATGGTTGACGACTTTCTGACGCGGTTGCGGATGAAATAAATTGCCTATCCGCGCATCTCTAATTCCTACAGTAAACTTTCATACAGGTTTTATTTTGCACCATCCTAACATCTGAACACTTCCAGTGACAATAACAGACCAGGTTTGCGCATAGAAACGGCAGAAAGCTACATCACATGTATGCCGTGTCAATGTATTTTAGAAGTTATTTAACTCAGCATATAATGTTTGGCAATAAAACATTTCACACTCAGGACATCTGTGTGAATTTCCACTTGTTGTGTTGCAAACACAAACTACACTGGGTTGCCTGCGGGTGAAATTAGTTGCATGACATGATGCCTCAATTCTTATAGTTGCTAGTTCAGCAAAACCAAATACAGTCATCTTCTGTGGCTAATATTATTATATAATAATATAATATAATGTTATATATAGGGATGTCCGATAATGGCTTTTTGCCGATTGCCGATATTCCGATATTGTCCAACTCTTTAATTACCGATACCGATATCAACCGATATATACAGTCGTGGAATTAACACATTATTATGCCTAATTTGGACAACCAGGTATGGTGAAGATAAGGTACTTAAATAAAAATAAAATAAAATAAGATAAATAAATTAAAAACATTTTCTTGAATAAAAAAGAAAGTAAAACAATATAAAAACAGTTACATAGAAACTAGTAATTAATGACAATTAGTAAAATTAACTGTTAAAGGTTAGTACTATTAGTGGACCAATCATGTGTGCTTACGGACTGTATCCCTTGCAGACTGTATTGATATATATTGATATATAATGTAGGAACCACAATATTAATAACAGAAAGAAACAACCCTTTTGTGTGAATGAGTGTGAATGAGTGTAAATGGGGGGGCGGGGGAGGTTTTTTGGGTTGGTGCACTATTTGTAAGTGTATCTTGTGTTTTTTATGTTGATTTAATAAAAAAATAAAAAATAAAAAATAAAAAAACCATACCGATAATAAAAAAAACGATACCGATAATTTCCGATATTACATTTTAACGCATTTATCGGCCGATAATATCGGCAGGCCGATACATCTCTAGTTATATATAAAATACAATATCACAACATATTAGCAAGAGGCTCATTAATAGCCTGCTGTCACTCATAAAAAACTGCATTCCTTTATCTCGTGACCATTTCTCATTTTCTTTTCTTCTTTTTCTAAACTGGGCACCTGATGGCTTCTTTGGTCTTTTAGTTGGATCCATGATGAAAATAAAAACTCAAAGTCATTAAATGTTTCATTGCCTTTTGCCAACACCGTCCATTTGCCCGTCAATCAACCGGAGTCACATGAGTGACGTAAATGACTGTTTATTTTTTCCACTAATGAATTACATGTAGGAATATGGGTCTATTTTAATTTTAGGAATGAAATACAATTGATTTGGAAGCAGTTTATGTTGGGACCATTTTATCCTTCGCCCGCCCGTCCCTTGCCCGTTCTGACACACACAACCTATATCACTCTCAGCTTTAAGTTGAGGTGTCGGTAGACGTTTTTATACAGAACAATTTTCCCAACCCTTGCCAGCTCGGTCATCGTGTTTATACAGAGGGCGGCAAACTGGGGGTCTGTTTTGGTCCGCCGATTTTTCATCTCAGAGGGTACACTTATTTCTGCCTCGGGTTCTACATAAAACGAGGTGGAAATGTGCCGGCCCGTGGGTGGGATGGGCGGAGGTGTTAATGACCTGTACCAGAGGCGCCTTTAGGAAAAGGTATATCACACAACCGTTTTAGAAAGACAGACCCTTATCTTGCCTTCTCTATATAAAAAGGGCCACTCATGGATACGAGTCGCGGTAGTCTACACCAGTGGTTCTCAACCTTTTTTTCAGTGATGTACCCCCTGTGAACATTTTTTTAAATTCAAGTACCCCCTAATCAGAGCAAAGCATTTTTGGTTGAAAAAAAGAGATAAAGAAGTAAAATACAGCACTATGTCATCAGTTTCTGTAATATTAAATTGTATAACAGTGCAAAATATTGCTCATTTGTTGTGGTCTTTCATGAACTATTTGGAAAAAAAGATATAAAATAACTAAAAACTTGTTGAAAAATAAACAAGTGATTCAATTATAAATATGTCCACAAAAAATCTAGCTGTCAACACTGAATATTGCATTGTTGCATTGTAATGAATGGAATAGCTGTCAAGACTTGGTCCTGGGTGTGTGCTTTTCCGGGATGCAACGGAAAGTTGGCACGGGCGAGACGGGAATGGAGGTACATGATTTATTTAATATATCAAAAAAAAGTACAAACGAAAACGCGCACAGTGGCGGATAATAAACTATGAAACCAAAAGACTATAGCAAAAAGTACAAATGAAAAGCACACACAGTGGCGGAGAATAAACTATGAAAAACAAAAAGATTATAAACATGGAACAAAAACTTACTTGGCTTGGACAAAAAAGGAGCAGCGTGAACATGGACATGAAACAGTGGACGGAGCATAAATGTGGTGTGAGGTCGTCAGGCCGAACAACAGAAAATGAATGAACTTAAATACTATGGACATGATTAGTGAAAGCAGGTGCGTGACTCAAAACGTTTAACAGGTGCGCGTGACGTGACAGGTGAAAACTAATGGTTGCTATGGTGACCAGACAAGAGAGTGAAAAGACAGAAACTAAACAAAACATGATAATACAGACATGACAATAGCCTACTTGAGTTGATGTTCAGTTTATGAACTTACATTCATATTTTGTTGAAGTATTATTCAATACATATATTTATAAAGGATTTTTGAATTGTTGCTATTTTTAGAATATTTAAAAAAAATCTCATGTACCCCTTGGCATACCTTCAAGTACCCCCAGGGGTACGCGTACCCCCATTTGAGAACCACTGTTCTAGAAAACTGGCAAGTTTTTGTGTGTGTGTGTGTGTGTGTGTGTGCCGGACAGTAGGCCACATTGCCCATAGCAAAAACCGGCTCTGACCTTTTAAGATGTGTAATAAAAGCCTTTTGTTGTCTTTCGTGAAGTAGTGGGCTTATACACAGGGTGAGGTCAGACTCATGACCATGAGGAAGGCTGGTGACAAACAACGAAGACGACTGTTTTTGGACAATGAGGATTTATTACCTTATCTTTTTGAAACTGAAAAAACTGAGGAAGAACTACTATTTATAAAAGCCAGCACAGAGAAGAGGACAAAACGTTGGAGCAAGTGGAAGTGGCCTACTCAGTGGAAGTATCATTGAAGCACAAACGGATGTAATATTTGCAAAAATAAGGGAGGGTAACTTCACACAGTTGTCTCTCATAGGCTCCTTCTCCATCATGTAACAATAGGAACTAGGAAATTGTTTTATTTTTGTTGCACACCGACGTCTTTGAGTGACAGACCGGAGAGGTCAGAGTTGACAGCAAGCGGTGTCTGTGTACCAAAGGTAATGCTCGACCGTCCAGCTTGTAGAGTCATGAGACAGAACAAACTGAAAAACATCAAATTCAGCATGGGCAGCTTCTTAATACTTTCATAGATAAATGTTTGTTGTCACGATGCGGACTGACAATGCTGCGGTCAAGCTGACCTACTACTACTGACTACTACCACCGACTCAGTGGATTAGTGGATAGAGTGTCTGCCCTGAGATCGGTAGGTTGTGAGTGCAAACCCCGGCCGAGTCATACCAAAGACTATACAAATGGGACCCATTACCTCCCTGCTTGTCACTCAGCATCAAGGGTTGGAATTGGGGGTTAAATCACCAAAAATGATTCCTGGGCCCACTGCTCACCTCACCTCCCAGGGGGTGATCAAGGGTGATGGGTCAAATGCAGAGAATATTTTTTCCACACCAAGTGTTTGTGTGACAGTCATTGGTACTTTAACTTTAACTTTAAGCCGACAGAGTGAGGTAGGCATGACACAAAGCTGCAAATGTAGAATTTGGAGACAACCTATTTCGACAAGTGGAGTGCTTACCCAAGTAATCCGTAAAAAATGTCCCCGGCCAGTTGGACCAAACAGACAACGGTCCTTCAAGTGAGTCACACTTTAATATCGATCATGGTACATACAGTACATCATGTGGGTTAGTACAACTAACTACTTTCAACCAGAAGTAGAATTGGCGTTCTGTCCTCTAGCCGTCCATAGCGTTTCTACTCGAATGAGATCTTCATTCATCACTCCAAGCAACGTTTGTAATTTTTACAGTATAACCAAAACAATTCATACTTACTCAACTGTCCAATGTGTATTGTCTTATAGGATTGTTTTCATGCATATTTGTATGTTTATCGTAAATTAATAAAGCTAGCGTCGTTAGCATTTGCTAATTTGCTAACACCTTTCCAGGTGTCAGCATTTGCTAATTTGCTAACACCTTTCCAGGTGTCTACGTTAGTATTATTAACATACAATAGCATTATTTTTGTATTGTTTCAGTTTCGTAAATTCACCAAAACGTCACCGTGGAGTTATTAAGTCTGTTTAGCTGATTGGAGGGCTAGCTTCCGCAGCTAGTGAGTCCATGATGATGACTTCTATTTTGTTTGATCATCCGTTTTACTGCCATGTTACAGGCACCGTTTGGAATTGATTAAGGTATGTAAATAAACATTCACAAAATCTTTCTGTGTAAATAACTCCTTTCACAACGTTTATATCCGCGGCTTATAGTCTGGGGTGGCTAATATACACTATATACCTGCCTTGACTCATATATGAACTTGAAGTGCCATCCCATTCCTAACCCATAGGGTTCAATATGATTCCGGTCCACCTTTTGCAGCTATTACAGCTTCAACTCTTCTGGGAAGGCTGTCCACAAGGTTGCGGAGTGTGTTTATAGGATTTTTCCACCATTCTTCCAAAAGCGCTTCGGTGAGGTCACACACTGATGTTGGTCAAGAAGGCCTGGCTCTCAGTCTCCGTTCTAATTCATCCCAAAGGTGTTCTATGGGGTTCAGGTCAGGACTCTGTGCAGGCCAGTCAAGTTTATCCACACCACATGTTTTTATGGACCTTGCTTTGTGCACTGGTGCACAGTCATGTTGGAAGAGGAACTGGCCCCCTCCAAACTGTCCCCACAAGGTTGGGAGCATGGAATTGTCCAAAATGCTTTGGTATCCTGGAGCATTCAAATTTCCTTTCACTAGAACTAAGGGGCCAAGTCCAACTCCTGAAAAACAACCCCACACCATAATTCCTCCTCCTCCAAATTTCACACTCGGCACAATGCAGTCCAAAATGTAGCGTTCTCCTGGCAACCTCCAAACCCAGACTGGTCCATCAGATTGCCAGATGGAAAAGCGTGACTCATCAGTCCAGAGAAGGCGTCTCCACTGCTCTAGAGTCCAGTGGCGACGTGCTTTACACCACTGCATCCCACGCTTTGCATTGGACTTGGTGATGTATGGCTTAGATGCAGCTAATCGGCCATGGAAACCCATTCCATGAAGCTCTCTGCGTACTGTACGTGGGCTAATTGGAAGGTCACATGAAGTGTGGCGCTCTGTAGCAACTGACTGTGCAGAAAGACTTTGCACTATGCGCTTCAGCATCCACTGACCCCTCTCTGTCAGTTTATGTGGCCTACCACTTGGTGGCTGACTTGCTGTTGTTCCCAAACTCTTCACTCTTCTTCTAATACAGTTGACTTTGGAATATTTAGGAGCGAGGAAATTTCACGACTGGATTTGTTGCACAGGTAGCAATTCTATGACAGTTCCACACTGGAAATCACTGAGAGCGGCCCATTCTTTCACAAATGTTTGTAGAAACAGTCTCCATGCCTAAGTGCTTGATTGTATACACCTGTGGCCGGGCCAAGTGATTAGGACACCTGATTCTCATCATTTGGATGGTTGGCCAAATACTTTTGGCAATATAGTGTATGTAAAAATCGTTTTTTCTTCTAAACATTAGTGGTGTGGCTTATATACCTGTGCGCTCTATATTTCAGAAAAATATTTTTTCCACGGAATAATTGGAATGAAGAAAAAAAAAGTTTTTCATACTTCAGTGTTTTCATGCATATTCGTACGTGCTAGCCGAATGCAATGACGTTAGCATTAGCTAATGTGCTAATACTTTAGTGTTTGTGTTAGTATTATTAATTTACAATATCATTCTTTTTGTATTGCTTCAGTTTCACCAAAACGTCACGATGGAGTTAAGACTGTTTAACTGTTGGGAGAGCAAACTTCCGCAGCTAGTGGGTTCATGACGATGACTTCTGTTTTGTTTGATCAGCCGTTTTACTGCCGTGTTACAGGCACTGCTTGGAAACAAATACGGTATGTAAATAAATAGAGATGTCCGATAATATCGGCCTGCCGATATTATTGGCCGATAAATGCTTTAAAATGTAATATCGGAAATTATCGGTATCGTTTTTTTAATTGTATTTTTATTTGTTTTATTAATCAACATAAAAAACACAAGATACACTTATACCCCGCCTTCCGCCCGATTGTAGCTGAGATAGGCTCCAGCGCCCCCCGCGACCCCAAAGGGAATAAGCGGTAGAAAATGGATGGATGGATGGACAGTCTGCAAGGGATACAGTCCGTAAGCACACATGATTGTGCGTGCTGCTGGTCCACTAATAGTACTAACCTTTAACAGTTAATTTTACTCATTTTCATTAATTACTAGTTTCTATGTAACTGTTTTTATATTGTTTTACTTTTTTTTATTCAAGAAAATTTTTTTAATTTATTTATCTTTATTTACCGTATTTTCCGCACCATTAGCCACACCTAAAAACCACAAATTTACTCAAAAGCTGACAGTGCGGCTTTTAACCCGGTGCGCTTTATATATGGATAAATATTAAGATTCATTTTCATAAAGTTTCGGTCTCGCAACTTCGGTAAACAGCCGCCATCTTTTTTCCCGGTAGAACAGGAAGCGCTTCTTCTTCTACGCAAGCAACCGCCAAGGTAAGCACCCGCCCCCATAGAACAGGAAGCGCTTCTTCTACTGTAAGCAACCACCCGCCCCGGAAGAAGAAGCACGCGGTGCATGCTGGAATATGTGACGTTTCATTTCCATTTGTGTGTTTATGTAAAGACCCCAAAATGGCTCCTATTAAGTATGTTGTCTGTCTAATTATAAATAATGCAGACGAGGCGTGTTAACTGAGTTCTCAACGTTTACTCACAGCGTGCTCATAACCACATTCTAACTGCCAGCATACAACAACGCTTCTCAGGGCTACCGCGCATGCTCGTCACTATCGTTGCATGCTGGGTAGTGTAGTTGTTATATTTGCTAGCTCATAACATCACATTAAGAGACACGCTTACGCGCTTAATTCAATACTCGCCGTCATTCCGGGTGGATTGACAAAAGACCTCCAGCCGCTAGATATTGGTGTCAACAGGGCATTCGAAGCTAGACTGCTAACTGCGTGGGAACAATGGATGACCGAAGGCGAACACACCTTCACTAAGACAGGCAGACAGCGCCGGACGACATACGCCAACATCTGCCAGTGGATCGTAAATGCCTGGGCAGATATTTCGGTCACAACTGTGGTCCGAGCTTTCCGGAAGGCAGGATTCACAGAACTGCTGGACAACAGTGACACTGACTCCGATGACTTCGACGAGACGGAACCGGCCATTTTGGATCCCACATTTGCCCAACTTTTCAATTCGGACACCGAAGACGAAGAATTCGAAGGATTTACGAATGAAGAATAACTTCAGAAAGTGAGCGCTATGTTTATTTTGTGTGTTGTGACATTAACGTTCGAGCAACATTATGTTGCTATTGCTCTACACCATTTTGAATTTTACTATGTTTGTGATTGCACATTTGCGTACATTTTGGGACAGAGTTGTTAGAACGCTGGTTTTTAATATATTATTAAAGTTTGACTGACCTATCTGACTGTTTTTTTGACATTCCCTTTAGCGCAGCGTAGGCGCGGCTTATAGTCCGGGGCGGCTTATAGGTGGACAAAGTTTTGAAATATGCCATTCATTGAAGGTGCGGCTAATAACCCGGGGCGGCTTATAGTGCGGAAAATACGGTAATTTTATAATTTGTTTCTTTAAAAAAGGACCTTATCTTTACCATACCTGGTTGTCCAAATTAGGCATAATAATGTGTTAATTCCACGACTGTATTTATCGGTATCGGTTAATATCGGTATCGGTAATTAAGAGTTGGACAATATCGGAATATCGGATATCGGCAAAAAGCCATTATCGGACAATAAACATTTACAGAATCTTTGTATGTAAATAACCCATTTCGCAACATATATATCTGCGGCTTAATATACCGAGGGAAAACAATTCCCCAAAATTGAGTGGGTGCTGCTTGTATACCAAAAGGGCTCTATAATCTGGAAAATACGGTATTTGTATTCGGCAAGACTTGTTTAAAAAGCCAAACAAATCAGAGGGTTGAGCAGCATCTCAACATTACCAGAGGTGTGGACTCGAGTCACATGACTTGGACTCGAGTCAGACTCGAGTCATGAATTTGATGACTTTAGACTCGACTTGACAAAATGTAAAAAGACTTGCAACTCGACTTAGACTTTAACATCAATGACTTGTGACTTCACTTGGACTTGAGCCTTTTGAATTGACATGACTTGACATGACTTGCTACTTTCCCCAAAACCCAAAGATGAAAAAGTTATTCGGGAGCGCTCCGTATTTTTCATTGTGTACTTGTCTATCAGCGTTGCGTGTGTCAGCTGGTGTGCTCTCAGTACAACAGCCAATCAAATTACATCTACTTTGTTTTCATCACACAGCATTCATCCAATCAAATTGCAGGACAACCAACGAAGAAGACATGTCCAAACCACACGCCAGTGAACAAAAAATGATACCTAAAATAATTTCGTTTGGGTATAAAAATTACGAGGTGGTCAACACAAAACGGTTTGCAGTATGCAACACATGCGGTTCCAAAATTACTGATGGAGAGGCAACAACTTCCAACTTCGTCCGGCATTTGAAGTTGCACAAAGAACGGTAAGTTTTGAATGTAAGATAACGTTTATTGGCTAAGTAACGTGACTTTTATTTGCTGTGTAGTTAAATCAGTGAGGCTGTAAACTCACTGCTAACGTTATAACGTTATTGCAAACACGGGAATCTGTTGCAGTTCACTACCTTATTCATACTTTTTGTTCAGTGATTTTTTTTAAGCAGGGTTACGTTAGTCAACATATCACACGTAACGTTAGGCGGCGGTCAGCAGCACCGCGTATTTTAGCCACCTATAAAAAGACAAAAATAGTCAAATAAAGGTCAGTTAAAATGTATACTATATTATGAATATGTGTACCGTTTTAGCTAGCTTTCTGACATACTGTTGGTTGTTTACCTCAGTGGTCCCCAACCACCGGGCCGCGGCCCGTTACTGGTCCGTGGATCGATTGGTATCGGGCCGCACAAGAAATATTTTTTTTTTCTTTTCTTTTTTTAATTAAATCAACATAAAAAACACAAGATACACTTACAAGTAGTGCACCAACCCAAAACAACTCTCTCCCCCCTTTTGTTCTGGGCATTGAACATGAAGACTCTTCCTTCACTGTTCCGAGTGGCCATGAGAGTCTTGGCAGTGCCTGCCTCCAGTGCTCCAGTGGAGCGAGTTTTCAGCCATGGTGGCATCATACTACGCCCCCATCGTGCACAAATGACTGACAGACTCTTGGCTAATTTGGTCTTTTGCAAATGCAATGCAGCATAGGGCCCTGACATATAAAAAGTACAACTTTTTTGTTATGTTCACGTATATGTCATGTTTTTTCAATGTTAACACTTTTGTACAAATAAGTACATTTGCACTTTATTTTTCAATGTGTTTGTTCTGTAAAGGAATGAGTTAATGTTTAAAATGACTGGTTAATAGTGCTATTATAAAGTGCAATGTCAGCACAATTTTCTTTCCTGCAATTTAAAATGCACTTGTTTTAATAAATAAATACAGCGTTTGAAAAGCATACACAATCTGTGTTAATATATTAGTCTGTGGTTAAAAGGACTTGAAAGGACTCGAAACTCAAAATGCAGGACTTAGGACTTGACTTGAGACTTTCCAGTCTTGACTTTGGACTTGACTCGGGGCTTGCCTGTCTTGACTCGGGACTTGACTCGGACTTGAGGGCAAAGACTTGAGACTTACTTGTGACTTGCAAAACAATGACTTGGTCCCACCTCTGAACATTACTGAGAGTATTGGCACCTGAATGCACCACTGAATGAGTTAGTATGTCACAGGAGTCTGTCTACGCGGGAATGCAGCAGTGCTGTGCGTCACCGCCAGCCACCCTCATCATGCATCTGCAGCTGGCAAAGGCCATGTTGTCTAATCATGGCGCTCGGCATGCTTTTAGTGAGGCGGCTGCTCGTTTGAAACTCCTCCTGTCAGCCACCCTGGACAAAGTTCAGTGGAATTTGAAACAAAGCTTTCAAGCATGTTCTGTTCTCAATTGCTCACACACAAGATAACGACTACATCAATTGACCAATCAGTTGCAGGTGTCACTCTCTTTAATTAATGTTTCAATGGTGTGCCCTTTCCCCACCACGCCTGTTCTTGTTAATTATACAGACATGTGAAACCCCATTCATGCACCAGCTGTAGCAGTCGTGAGAAGTGTGAGAATCTGTCTGTAGATGTGTGAGCTGACCACTGACACATTGCTCGGGACAAGGAGGGTGACTCATCTCACTGAGACGTCACTGTGTCGTCATCAGTCGTGCGGAGCGTCAGACACCGATAATAGATTTTCAACATCAAGCTAAAGACTCCCCCTAATATCCTTGAAACGTCCCAGTTGTTTGATGCAATGAAATCATCCCCATGGTGGAGTATTGTGCAATGTTTTTACCAGTGTCTCTTGAGTAAAAACAGACATTCATTTGAAATACTGCAGGTATATTGAAACCTGTATAACTACACTCGCACACACAGACACACATTCTTGTATTTGTTGCCTTTTTGAGATCTCCGAAAAATGCCTACCTCTTTAGGACCACCCATTCTAGATATATAAAGATTTGTATTTACAACATTAATAACATATACATACAATTGTGACGATCTGTCACTTCATTTCTGTTTGTTTCCTTGTTTTTGTATTTACTTCCTGTCAGTGCTCTTATTTTGTTATATTTCCTGTTTGTTCCGCTGAGCACTGTTTTTTCCTCACCTGCCGTTGATTGGCAGCCGGTCCACACGGGCTGCCAATCAACATGTATCCTATTTATACTTTGTCTCGAGCACTCCTCAGGGCTCGATGATAAGACTCTTTATGTTGGAACGTTCATGCAAGACTGCTTTAATTTCTCTGTTGATGTTAATTAAAGTCATCTTACCTGCTCATCCTCCTCCTGGTTCTTGCATCTTGGGGTCACACAAACGGCAGCCATGCGAGTTCCCAACAGTAAACAGGGAAAGAGGGTGCACCCAGGAAACAGACTAAAACAGAAACATTACCAACATAAATCATGACAACTATACCAATATAAAAAAGGTTGTTGTGAAAAATGAGTTGGAATTTCACAAGAAAAACTGGCAGTATTATAATAAGTCGTCATTTTACTCAACACGAGTCAAAATGTTACAAGAAAAACTGAACATGTGTGCAATATTATGATAAAAGTTTGAATTGTACTCAATAACAGTCGCAATTTTAAAAGAAAAGCTTAAAAATGTGTCGTAATTTTACTCGACAAAAGTCACAATTTTATAAGAAAACTTTACAATTTTGGCAATATCGTAATAATCGGAATTTTACTTGGCAAAATTATGACAAGTCATAATTTTACTCAAAAAATGTCACTGTTTTACAAGAACAACAACAGCAATTGGCAATATTGTGATAGAAGTCCGATTTTTTTTATGACAAATGTCACCATTTCGCATTAAAAAGTAATCATTTTACATAAAAAAAGTAATAATTTTACGAGAAAATATTGCAATATTACAAAAACCGGAAAGATATGAGAAATTGTTCCCAATTTTATAAGAAAAAAGTCGACACATTTTTTGTTGATAATCGGTTTTTAATCTTCATGATTTACTTCAAGTTATTACAGTATGTCTCAATATACATATTTGTTTTATTAATTTTGGCCAAAAGGGGGCGCATTTCAATTTCTTATACACTCTTGTTATTACATATGTTGGCCAGAGGGGGAGCACTTTAAATTTTTACACACACTTGTTATTTCATTAGTTGACCAGAGGGGGCGCACTTTTAAAAGCGACACACAGTCAATTTGAAAGAGGGTGCACCCAGGAAACAGACTAAAACAGAAACATTACCAACATAAATCATGCCATGATCAGGGTAACGGATCATGACAACTATACCAATATAAAAAAGGTTGTTGTGAAAAATGAGTTGGAATTTCACAAGAAAAACTGGCAGTATTATAATAAGTCGTCATTTTACTCAACACGAGTCAAAATGTTACAAGAAAAACTGAACATGTGTGCAATATTATGATACAAGTTTGAATTGTACTCAATAACAGTCGCAATTTTAAAAGAAAAGCTTAAAAATGTGTCGTAATTTTACTCGACAAAAGTCACAATTTTATAAGAAAACTTTACAATTTTGGCAATATCATAATAATCGGAATTTTACTTGGCAAAATTATGACGAGTCATAATTTTACTCAAAAAATGTCACTGTTTTACAAGAACAACAACAGCAATTGGCAATATTGTGATAGAAGTCCGATTTTTTTTTATGACAAACGTCACCATTTCGCATTAAAAAGTAATCATTTTACATAAAAAAGTAATACTTTTACGAGAAAATATTGCAATATTACAAAAACCGGAAAGATATGAGAAATTGTTCCCAATTTTATAAGAAAAAAGTCGACACATTTTTTGTTGATAATTGGTTTTTAATCTTCATGATTTACTTCAAGTTATTACAGTATGTCTCAATATACATATTTGTTTTATTAATTTTGGCCAAAAGGGGGCGCATTTCAATTTCTTATACACTCTTGTTATTACATATGTTGGCCAGAGGGGGAGCACTTTAAATTTTTACACACACTTGTTATTTCATTAGTTGACCAGAGGGGGCGCACTTTTAAAAGCGACACACAGTCAATTTGAAAAATCCCTCCTTTGTGGGAGCACCCTAATTTTGATAGATTTCACCACCAGGGGTGCAAATGAGATGTTCTCTATTAGATGCAATGATTTTTCATATTGGGACCATGATTTATGTCCTAACTGGGACACCGGTCCTCATATGGATGGTACTTTTCCTTGTTGATGTCTCAAGAAGGGTAGCACACACACACACACACACACACACACACGTCAAATTGACATCACTTTTCACAAGCCATAAGGGCATGTGCTGGTGTCCTCAGTTTGTTGTGTGCTCAATTTGCAAAATGACACTGATCAGATTAACGGAGATATTTCCTCAGTGTGAGTTATCTGGTTTCAACAAAAGATTGACGTACTGCGCCAACTTAAAAGGGAAATTAGTTTGATTAGTATCTACTGGTGACATTTATTTCCTTGTCATGCATGAACTAATTCAACGGTAAACCTCACTCCCGAAGACCTCAAGAGCAGCACTGGCTATAGGATCGATAGCCTGGACTTTTAACTCGGGCTGAACAGAAAAAGCAGAGACTGAACCAGGCGGTTTACAGTGGTGCCGTAACCCGGATGAGAGTGAGGTTTAGGGGGTTATAAATGATAAATGGGTTGTACTTGTATAGCGCTTTTCTACCTTCAAGGTACTCAAAGCGCTTTGACACTACTTCCACATTTACCCATTCACACACACATTCACACACTGATGGAGGGAGCTGCCATGCAAGGCGCTAACCAGCACCCATCAGGAGCAAGGGTGAAGTGTCTTGCTCAGGACACAACGGACATGACGAGGTTGGTACTAGGTGGGGATTGAACCAGGGACCCTCGGGTCGCGCACGGCCATTCTTCCACTGCGCCACGCCGGGTTGAGTGTAACAGAGGCCAGCCAGGGTGGCTGGACCTTGTGTACGTTGGTTAACCTCACTCCCGACGACCTCAAGAGCAGTTCTGGCTATTGGGTTGACACCCCGGGCTTTTGGCTGGGGCGTAACAGGAAAAAAAAAGGACTGAACCAGGCGGGTTACAGTGGTGCCGTGACCCGGATGAGCTTGAGGTTTGTGGGGTTGTTTTCACAAAAGCCAGCCTGTGTGGCTGAGCCATGTTTACGTTGGAAAACCTCACTCCCTGACAACCTCAAGAGCACTGCTGGCTATTCTGGGCTTTTAGCTCGGTAACTAGCATGCTTGTCTCTACTGCAGTTCGAGTCCCAGGCAAAACAGAATGCAGGGACTCTAACCACTAGACCAAAAAGAGGGAGAGCACACGCTACTTCCCCAACAGAATCGGTATAGTACTGGTGTAGTCTACTGTTTATTAGGTTCCCTTCAGGACGATAAGTTACTTTGAAAGCAGTACGACTTTGCTTTCATGCGTGTGGCGAATGAGTTAACACAACTCTACAGAAACTACTACAGTGCTTTAGCCCTTAACCAGGACTTGCTAAAACCTGTAAGAGTTTTGTTATACACAATGCTACATTGGGATACAAGTTTAATTGGGTCCGTGACTCAGCTTGAGTTACGAGCCCCCCCCCCCCCCACCGCTAGCTGAAGTAGTAATTGTCCACAGCCCACAAGTAAAGATTGACACAATCTTGCCCAACAATCACCGGATCTGAGAAATTTCGAGCAAAGGAGAAGAAGCAGACAAGTGAATCAAAGAAACAAACCATTAAAAACATGTCCTAGCAGTTAACAGTCAAGCCCGGCGAGTCAGCTCGGCCGCAGCATTGTCAGTCCGCATCGTGACAACAAACATTTATCTATGAAAGTATTAAGAAGCTGCCCATGCTGAATTTGATGTTTTTCAGTTTGTCCTGTCTCATGACTCTACAAGCTGGACGGTCGAGCATCACCTTTGGTACACAGACACAGCTTGCTGTCAACTCTGTCCTCTCCGGTCTGTCACTCAAAGATGTCGGTGTGCAACAAAAATAAAACAATTTCCTAGTTCCTATTGTTACATGTTGGAGAAGGAGCCTAAGAGAGACACCTGTGTGAAGTTGACCCCACTTATTATTGCAAATATTACATCCGTTTGTGCTTCAATTGTGCTGGTTTCTGCTATAAAAAGTGTTCAATGTTGCCGTGACGATTTTTAAGTTATTCTAAAACACATTTTCTGACGAGTGATGTCATCCAGCCTCCCCACCTTGTTAACATCTCCCCAAACATCTCCCTTTTTTTGGTCTATTTTAGTTTTAATGTTAATGTTTTATTATTGATAATCTCCCAAAACTTGTCCCAAACGTTTGTGCTACATTTGTGCTGGTTTCTGCTGCAAAAATGTTCTGTCTATTATAGTTTTAATGTTAACAAACTTAACGTTGTATTGTTTTTATGTTAACATGTAATAAATATGTCGACATTTTTGGTCTAACTATCAAAGGTTTTATGTCATTAAGGTGTTATACTTTATGTAGTTTGTAGTATATTTAATTGTATTGTTTTTCAAACAATATTACTTATTCTAAATGTATGTTATTGTTTTTAAAAACATTACATGGTAAAATTGTATGTAGTGTTTTGGAGGAGTGGCAAACAAGGATTAAATTGATGAAAACTCATGATAATGGGCGGGGCTAATTTGAGATCCGAGTGTTTAGAGACACGAGGTTAACCGCGGATCAAATTGAGCTCGTGAGTTGAGCTACCGCTGTATTGCAAAACAGCCCACAGCTGCCCACTGAAATGAATTTTAATCTATTCAAACGGTTCTTGGCCACCCAAAACAGCAGATATAATGGGCTTTTTAAAAAGAAAACAAACTTAGATAAGGAATATTGTACAAAAATATTAAACTATAATATACTACAAACGGCTTCTCTATCAAACGCACCACCAGCAGCTTCTTCATATTTTCATGGGTAAATGTCAGCCGTTTAGATATCATTCTAACACCTTCAGCTGGCGTTATTGATTCCTACTTCAGTATGGTGCTGAGTAGCAGACTGCTTCACCAAGTCGACAATACGCTCAGTCATTTTTTTGATGATTTTTCTGTTAATTCAACGAACATCGTGCCCTTCTTGTCAGCACGGTCCTTCACAGTCCCTTTCTTCATTCCCATGGTTGGAAAAACTAAGTTATACCGCTTTCTGGCTTTAAGACAGGGGTACCTAACAAATTTTCATTGAGAGCCACACCGCTGTTATGCAGCCCTCAGAGACATAGATATAAATGTACAAGGATTCGCCTCCTCCTCTATTGTCGAGGCGGCTGATTTGAGCTGTATTCGCAAGGTGGTTGGATACCAGCAGTGAGGGATGCCGTCAAGCTGAAGGAAGAGTCCTATCGGGTTCTTTGGGCTCATGGGACTCCGGAGGCAGCGAACAGGTACATAAAGACCAACCGGAGTGCGGCTTCAGCGGTCACGCAGGCAAAAACTCGGACATGGGAGGAGTTCGGGGAAGCCATGAAAAACGACTTCCAGCCGGCTTCGAAGCAATTCTGGACCACCATCCGCCGCCTCAGGAAGAGGAAGCAGTGCACTGTCAACACCATGTATGGTGGGGATGGTGTTCTGCTGACCTCGACTGCGGATGTTGTGGATCGGTGAAAGGAATACTTCGAAGACCTCCTCAATCCCACCAACTTGTCTTCCTATGAGGAAGCAGTGCCGAGGGAATCTGTGGTGGGCTCTCCTATTTCTGGGGCTGAGGTTGCCGAGGTAGTTAAAAAGCTCCTGGGTGGCAAGGCCCCGGGTTTGGATGAGATCCGCCCGCAGTTCCTTAAGGCTCTGGATGCTGTGGGGCTGTCTTGGTTGACAAGACTCAACATCGCATGGATATCGGGGGCGGTACCTCTGAATTGGAAGACCGGGGTGGTGGTTCCTCTCTTTAAGAAGGGGAACTGGCGGGTGTGTTCCAACTATCGTGGGATCAGCCTTCCCGGTAAGGTCTATTCAGTTGTACTGGAGAGGAGTCTACGCCGGATAGTCTAACCTCGGATTCAGGAGGAACAGTGTGGTTTTCGTCCTAGTCCTGGTACTGTGGACCAGCTCTATACTCTCCGCAGGGTCCTTAAGTGTGCATGGGAGTTTGGCCAACCAGTCTACATGTGCTTTGTGGACTTGGAGAAGGCATTCGACCGTGTACTCTATGAGTACTCCTGTGGGGAGTGCTCATAGAGTATGGGGTATCAGACTGATTGTGGCTGTCCGCTCCCTGTATGATCAGTGTCAGGGCTTGGTCCGCATTGCCGGCAGTAAGTCGGACACGTTTCCAGTGAGGGTTGGACTCCACCAAGGCTGGCCTTTGTCACCGATTCTGCTCATAACTTTTATGGACAGAATTTCTAGGCGCAGTCAAGGCATTGAGGGGATCCGGTTTGGTGTCTGCAGGATTAGGTCTCTGCTTTTTGCAGATGATGTGGTCCTGATGGCTTCATCTGGCCAGGTTCTTCAGCTCTCACTGGATCGGTTCGCAACCGAGTGTGAAGCGACTGGGATGGGAATCAGCACCTCCAAGTCCGAGTCTATGGTTTTGGCCTGGAAAAAGTTGGGGAAGGGGAGGATTTCTTGCCCCAAGTGGAGGAGTTCAAGTACCTCGGAGTCTTGTTCACGAGTGAGGGAAGAGTAGATTGTGAGATCGACAGGCGGATTGGTGCGGCGTCTTCAATAATGCGGACTCTGTATCGATCCGTTGTGGTGAAGAAGGAGCTGAGCCGGAAGGCAAAGCTCTCAATTTACCGGTCGATCTACGTTCCCATCCTCATCTATGGTCATGAGCTGTGAGTTATGACTGAAAGGACAAGATCACGGGTACAAGCGACCGAAATGAGTTTCCTCCATCAGGTGGCGGGGCTCTCCCTTAGAGATAGGGTGAGAAGCTCTGTCATCCGGGGGGAGCTCAAAGTAAAGTCGCTGCTCCTCCACATCAAGTGGAGCCAGATGAGGTGGTTCGGGCATTTGGTAAGGATGCCACCCGAACGCCACCCTAGGGAGGTGTTTCAAGCACGTCCGACTGGTAGGAGGCCACGGGGAAGACCCAGGACACGTTGGGAAGACTATGTCTCCCGGCTGGCCTGGGAACGCCTCGGGATTCCCCGAGAGAAGCTGGACAAAATGGCTGGGGAGAGGGAAGTCTGGGCTTCTCTGCTTAGGCTGCTGCCCCCGCGACCCAACCTCGAATAAGTGGAAGAAGATGAATGGATGGATGGATGGATGGATTCGCCTCCTGATATTATTACACAATTTCCGAAGCATTTGATTATTATATAGTTTTTAGCATACTCCGGTAAAAAAAAAAAATCCATAGGTTTTATATATATATACACACACATACAAATACATATACATAGGTATATGTGTATATGTGAGCGGCAGTGACGTGCGGTCACATCATGGAAAGAAAAAAAATGTAAAAAGAAAAAAAAATAATTAAATTGTTATATGTATCCAGTGATTATACTATAAAGTTATTTTCCATTTAACTTCACCAGTTTTAGATTATTTTTATTCAAAATCGCTGAATTTTCACATTTGCCGTTCAAATACTGAGAAGAGACGGTGCGGTGATCAGCAGCCAGTTGAGGCACGTCACTCAGTTGTGCCTCACCATGGATTGCGGACTCGGCTAACTGCTGGCCTGCTGTGCAGTGAGACCGTATTGCTATATGAACTATATTATACATTTCCATAGTTTAGTTAGCTGAGGTATATAATGTACAGTGTATTTTGTCAACAACTGTATGTGTGTAACGTATTTCTTGTGCTGAGCGATCATAAAACGGCCGCAAAAGACGCACTGGCTGAGGCTACAGTAATCCCGCCTCCTGCACCCCCGCCGTAGAATTGTTATATCAACTAAAGCCCACACTTAAGCTTTCCACGTGCAAGATTGAATCTATTTAAAAAAGTTATTTCATAAAAAGCCAAAAAGTGCAAAAACAATAATGTTCGTGTTGGAGGAGTTGTGAATGACTGCAGGGCCACAACATTAGGTACACCTGCAGACTGCAGGTGTATCTAATTCACAACTCCTCCAACACGAACATTATTGTTTTTGCACTTGT
>NC_084576.2:1155000-1252500 GCF_033978685.3 Nerophis lumbriciformis
CCTCCTAGGTAACACATGAGCCAATCACCACGCCCCTAGGCCAGCCTGTACCCACCCACTCTGTGCCCTATATAAACCATGGTATGCGAATGCTCCCATTAAAATCTCCTGACGATTGAGGGTACCCCCCCTCATGAAACAGGCCTGTAGAGATGAAATAGTCTTGTGATTTTTTTCCCACACATACATATATTGCGCTCTACTACGGTATCGAGCACTATTTTTTGGATAACCTTATTAAGACATATATATATATATATATATATATATATATATATATATATATATATACATACACACACACTTATATACATACATACATACATATATGAATGGAGATTGATAACGTAGCAAGTTGTTTTCATCCGAACTTGAACCAGAAACCATGTTGAGTAAACTTGATAACTGGCCATGTTCAAAGTAGATGAAGGTGGGCCTCATTTAATGAAATATTATGTTTCTCGGTAGTGTTTTTATGTGTGCACTGACACTACTGTTTGAGAGCCAATGATCCTCTATAGTCTCCCCGTAAAAGCAAGTCAATTATAGTCAGTGGCTGTTGTTGAAAAACCACTAGGTAGCCCGAGGTCAAGATTGGATTGATTAGACCAGGATCTGTAGATTATATAAAAGACTTTTGAGAAGCTGGCAGTCAGGATTTCCCTTGGCTTAGCTCTGCAGGAAGAAATACAAACAAACAGGAGAGGGAAGCACATGGTGCAAAAGCAGCTGAGGGGCCTCACTCAGTTTGTTTCCCTTTAATAGGAGGCTGTTTTTCGGAAAATTGGTCAGTGTGGCAACAAGTGAGGGAGAACAGATGTGACGTCTTACCATAACAGCTAAGCTACTTAACGAGGTTGGAGTCGTGCTGCACGTCCAGCCAAGAGTCAAAACAGACGCAGCACACACATTTGCAATGTCTCTTTGTGTAGTCACTCAAATTAGCCAGTCACTGTACTGAATTATTCTAAATTAGCTGGGTCAGTCGTGACCCTAGTGAGAACAAGCCGGTACAGAAAATTGAAGGGTAAATAATACTCTAACTGTAGGTGCAATAACAACATGGCC
This sequence comes from Nerophis lumbriciformis, assembly GCF_033978685.3. Lineage (NCBI taxonomy): Eukaryota > Metazoa > Chordata > Actinopteri > Syngnathiformes > Syngnathidae > Nerophis > Nerophis lumbriciformis. The sequence continues at coordinate 1,156,069 of NC_084576.2, forward strand.
CAATACTTTTGTCCTTGAGCGAGTGATTGGTCAGTTATCTAGCCCCATTTTCATTGGTCAGTCTACATATCAGTCACCCTGCGTGAGTGATTGGTCGGGTATGTACCCACTCTTAATTGGTCAGTCTACATGTCAGTTACAGTTTTGCAACAGGAAGTAGGGATGCCCCTTTACAACTTTTTTCGATGTACGATATTGGAGCTTTTAGCATTGGCCGATTCTGGTATATATGATATCCGCATTAATCACAGTACATGCAGTACATCATACATGGTCAAGTGAAATTAGTCAACTAGAGAACAATGGTAGGCATGTAAAAACCTAACCCATTTATTATTACCTGTCTGGAATAGACTTAGGCAGTCTTTAATTTGAAGTGGAGTATTAATTATTTTGGCGACACCTAGTGGCCACAATAATTAATTAAACAGAGCTTATGTTACAGTAAGTTGCATGATGCGGACACGTTTGCTACTTGATCTTTTTGATTACGCTTCAGCCTTGGAGACTTTTTTTGTGTAAAAGTAATATGCAACTATATTAATTTGATGCTTGTTTATATTGACAAACGTGTTTTAGACTGCAATGTTGTTCAATTAACCCTAGTGTAATGTTCATATTGTTGTTACTCAGCCAGCGTTTGTGGGTCTGATGGACCAGTTGCATTTCGTGGCTTTTAATGTCTCACAATCAAACCCTTTTATGTTAAAATACTGAACAGATGTTAACCTTATCCCACACAAGGTTGCAACATTGTTCGTCAACACTGTCTGCTCTCATTTTCTCGCACATTTGACACTCTGATGTTCTGTGTAGCTACACTCTGTCCTCCTCCTGTCTAGGCCAGCTGTGTGTGTGTGCGTGTGTGTGTGTGTGTGTGTGTGTGTGTGTGTGGTACACAGAACATCAATTTCCACACTTCTATTAACCCCGGGTCCAGTGGACCCGGACATGTTGTATGTAATAGAAATGTGTAGGGGGGTGTGTGGTCATTAAATATGTATTCTGATATATGTTCTTCACAGAAAATGAGCCAAAGTCAGTGAGTCTCAGTTTGAAAAATTCATTAATTGTATCATTTTTCTTATAATAAAAAATGAAAACGGGTCCCACAGAACCGAACACCACACAAGGGATACATATTGCAAAAGTCGAGGCTGTGCGCCAAGTTGTTGTGAAGCAGCTAGCTACTGGTAGCCTATATAGCCTTTTAGGCTTCCTTCTGTAATCGCTTCACTAAGAACTTGTGTAAGTCAATTCAGATTTTTTTGTCCAAATGTGACCTGTATTGGATTTTTTCATGTCAGTGTGAACAGTACAATTCCGTTTTTTTTTTTTAATCCGACCCAGGCCTTTTTCGTATGTGGATATAAATAAGATATGTATCGAATGCGTTCATCCGACCAATACATCATCAAAAAGCAATAAGCGTCATAATTCTTCGCCAAAATATAAGGTTGTAAAATAAATAGTAAGCAAACAACAGGTGAAAACTATGCAATAGTTCGGTTCAGAAAATGTGGACTTTGATTGCACAAAATCCTTGAAATTACTTCTGTACACAGCAGCAAATGTGACATCACGACGCCATGTCTGCACATTAAACCAGTGTTTTTCAACCACTGTGCCGCGGCACACTAGTGTGCCGTGAGATACAGTCTGGTGTGCCGTGGGAGATTATGTCGTTTCACCTATTTGGGTTAAAAAATATTTTTTGCAAACCAGTAATTATAATTCGCAAATAATATGCCGTTGTTGAGTGCCTGTGCTGTCTAGAGCTCGGAAGCGTAACCGTGTAATACTCTTCCATATCAGTAGGTGCAGCAGGTAGCTAATTGCTTTGTAGATGTCGGAAACATGGTTTGTCATGATCACATAATGAAGACAACAGCGGGAGGCAGGGTGCAGGTAAAAAGGTATCTAATGCTTAAACCAAAAATAAACAAAAGGTGAGTGCCCCAAAAAAGGCATCAAAGCTTAGGGAAGGCTATGCAGAACGAAACTAAAGCTGAACTGGCTACAAAGTAAACAAAAACAGAATGCTGGACGACAGCAAAGACTTACTGTGGAGCAAAGACGGCATCCACAATGTACATCCGAACATGACAATCAACAATGTCCACACAAAGAAGCAGAGGTGGGACCAAGTCATTGTTTTGCAAGTCACAAGTAAGTCTCAAGTCTTTGCCCTCAAGTCCGAGTCAAGTCCCGAGTCAAGACAGGCAAGCCCCGAGTCAAGTCCAAAGTCAAGACTGGAAAGTCTCAAGTCAAGTCCTAAGTCCTGCATTTTGAGTTTCAAGTCCTTTCAAGTCCTTTTAACCACAGACTAATATATTAACACAGATTGTGTATGCTTTTCAAACGCTGTATTTATTTATTAAAACAAGTGCATTTGAAATTGCAGGAAAGAAAATTGTGCTGACATTGCACTTTATAATAGCACTATTAACCAGTCATTTTAAACATTAACTCATTCCTTTACAGAACAAACACATTGAAAAATAAAGTGCAAATGTACTTATTTGTACAAAAGTGTTAACATTGAAAAAACATGACATATACGTGAACATAACAAAAAAGTTGTACTTTTTATATGTCAGGGCCCTATGCTGCATTGCATTTGCAAAAGACCAAATTAGCCAAGAGTCTGTCAGTCATTTGTGCACGATGGGGGCGTAGTATGATGCCACCATGGCTGAAAACTCGCTCCACTGGAGCACTGGAGGCAGGCACTGCCAAGACTCTCATGGCCACTCGGAACAGTGAAGGAAGAGTCTTCATGTTCAATGCCCAGAACAAAAGGGGGGAGAGAGTTGTTTTGGGTTGGTGCACTACTTGTAAGTGTATCTTGTGTTTTTTATGTTGATTTAATTAAAAAAAGAAAGAAAAAAAAAATTATTTCTTGTGCGGCCCGATACCAATCGATCCACGGACCAGTACCGGGCCGCGGCCCGGTGGTTGGGGACCACTGAGGTAAACAACCAACAGTATGTCAGAAAGCTAGCTAAAACGGTACACATATTCATAATATAGTATACATTTTAACTGACCTTTATTTTACTATTTTTGTCTTTTTTTAGGTGGCTAAAATATGCGGTGCTGCTGACCGCCGTCTAACGTTACGTGTGATATATTGACTAACGTAACCCTGCTTAAAAAAAAATCACTGAACAAAAAGTATGAATAAGGTAGTGAACTGCAACAGATTCCCGTGTTTGCAATAACGTTATAACGTTAGCAGTGAGTTTACAGCCTCACTGATTTAACTACACAGCAAATAAAAGTCACGTTACTTAGCCAATAAACGTTATCTTACATTCAAAACTTACCGTTCTTTGTGCAACTTCAAGTGTCGGACGAAGTTGGAAGTTGTTGCCTCTCCATCAGTCATTTTCGAACCGCATGTGTTGCATACTGCAAACCGTTTTGTGTTGACCACCTCGTAATTTTTATACCCAAACAAATTTATTTTAGGTATCATTTTTTGTTCACTGGCGTGTGGTTTGGACATGTCTTCTTCGTTGGTTGTCCTGCAATTTGATTGGATGAATGCTGTGTGATGAAAACAAAGTAGATCTAATTTGATTGGCTGTTGTACTGAGAGCACACCAGCTGACACACGCAACGCTGATAGACAAGTACACAATGAAAAATACGGAGCGCTCCCGAATAACTTTTTCATCTTTGGGTTTTGGGGAAAGTAGCAAGTCATGTCAAGTCATGTCAATTCAAAAGGCTCAAGTCCAAGTGAAGTCACAAGTCATTGATGTTAAAGTCTAAGTCGAGTTGCAAGTCTTTTTACATTTTGTCAAGTCGAGTCTAAAGTCATCAAATTCATGACTCGAGTCTGACTCGAGTCCAAGTCATGTGACTCGAGTCCACACCTCTGCAAAGAAGGATAGCAACAACTAAAATAGTCTCGATTGCTAAAACAAAGCAGGTGCGGGGAACAGCGCTCAAGGGAAGACATGAAACTGCAACAGGAAAATACCAACAAAACAGGAAAAGCCACTAAAATAGGAGCGCAAGACACTACACACAGGAAAACACCAAACAAATCAAAATAAGTGACGGCGTGATGTGACAGGTGGTGACAGTTCTTTGAGACAAGTATAGTGATGCATGGTTGGTTATGGTTTAAATTCATAACCAACGACTGTTTATTGTCAATATCGAGTTACATTTTTTAATGGTTTCTGCTGGTGGTGTGCCTTCGGACTTTTTCTATGAAAAAAATGTGCCTTGACTCAAAAAAGGTTGCATTAGACATCACATTTTTTTTGTAGTGTGAATGACTACATAAAAAAAAAAATCTCATTTGACCAAAACATCCTACCCTGCGTTGTGAACGTAGACTAAAATACAAGCAAAGACCAACCTTTTGTGCTTATTGGAGGACATTTAGCTGTGCAAGTAAATACACTGCAAGTGTATCCAAGCTCTTATAACGGAAGATTTCGATGAAAGCCGATATACTAGGAAGTAAATATGTTGATATTTTACAATATGAAGGATTGTTTGAACAGAAGTCAATCAGTATAGAAAGGAGGATAAAAAGTAATATGTTTGACATTTTCCTTTAATCAGGAGTTGTAAAAGGAAGTAATCATTGATTGATCTGATCTGTCATTTTAACATTGTTATCTCGTGAAAGGACATCCATGCATCAAAGTTGAATGTCATACTTTAACCTATGCTTCAATAATTATTCATCCTAAATGAATTACCGGGCATTCCATAATTATACAAGCTTTTGTCCACATGTATGACATTCAGGTTGTCACCATAGAAACCACGGTGAGGCACGACACTGGCCTTTGGAGTGGGGGGGCCTGACGTCAAAGTAACCGCTGATTTGCTCCGAGGGACGTTTTACTTTCATTTGGAGCAGCAAGGGGTCTGCACGGAGATAACAGGCTGAGTCAGAACACTATCACATTTTAGTGAGGACGTCTGCTCCGACGAGACAGACAAGTTGAGTCCATTTTATCTGAAATACAAACATGACTTCCCGTAACACCGCGGAGAAAAGGTGCTCCGCGTCGCAGCAGATGTTTACAGTCACAACACCACCGCGTCACGCCGACGTCAGGCAGTGGAACACTTCTGACCTGTAAACACAGTGCCTACTTCACTCAATCTCAATTATACAGGTAAAAGCCAGTAAATTAGAATATTTTGAAAAACTTGATTTATTTCAGTAATTGCATTCAAAAGGTGTAACTTGTACATTATATTTATTCATTGCACACAGACTGATGCATTCAAATGTTTATTTCATTTAATTTTGATCATTTGAAGTGGCAACAAATGAAAATCCAAAATTCCGTGTGTCACAAAATTAGAATATTACTTAAGGCTAATACAAAAAAGGGATTTTTAGAAATGTTGGCCAACTGAAAAGTATGAAAATGAAAAATATGAGCATGTACAATACTCAATACTTGGTTGGAGCTCCTTTTGCCTCAATTACTGCGTTAATGCGGCGTGGCATGGAGTCGATGAGTTTCTGGCACTGCTCAGGTGTTATGAGAGCCCAGGTTGCTCTGATAGTGGCCTTCAACTCTTCTGCGTTTTTGGGTCTGGCATTCTGCATCTTCCTTTTCACAATACCCCACAGATTTTCTATGGGGCTAAGGTCAGGGGAGTTGGCGGGCCAATTTAGAACAGAAATACCATGGTCCGTAAACCAGGCACGGGTAGATTTTGCGCTGTGTGCAGGCGCCAAGTCCTGTTGGAACTTGAAATCTCCATCTCCATAGAGCAGGTCAGCAGCAGGAAGCATGAAGTGCTCTAAAACTTGCTGGTAGACGGCTGCGTTGACCCTGGATCTCAGGAAACAGAGTGGACCGACACCAGCAGATGACATGGCACCCCAAACCATCACCCAACCATGCAAATTTTGCATTTCCTTTGGAAATCGAGGTCCCAGAGTCTGGAGGAAGACAGGAGAGGCACAGGATCCACGTTGCCTGAAGTCTAGTGTAAAGTTTCCACCATCAGTGATGGTTTGGGGTGCCATGTCATCTGCTGGTGTCGGTCCACTCTGTTTCCTGAGATCCAGGGTCAACGCAGCCGTCTACCAGCAAGTTTTAGAGCACTTCATGCTTCCTGCTGCTGACCTGCTCTATGGAGATGGAGATTTCAAGTTCCAACAGGACTTGGCGCCTGCACACAGCGCAAAATCTACCCGTGCCTGGTTTACGGACCATGGTATTTCTGTTCTAAATTGGCCCGCCAACTCCCCTGACCTTAGCCCCATAGAAAATCTGTGGGGTATTGTGAAAAGGAAGATGCAGAATGCCAGACCCAAAAACGCAGAAGAGTTGAAGGCCACTATCAGAGCAACCTGGGCTCTCATAACACCTGAGCAGTGCCAGAAACTCATCGACTCCATGCCACGCCGCATTAACGCAGTAATTGAGGCAAAAGGAGCTCCAACCAAGTATTGAGTATTGTACATGCTCATATTTTTCATTTTCATACTTTTCAGTTGGCCAACATTTCTAAAAATCCCTTTTTTGTATTAGCCTTAAGTAATATTCTAATTTTGTGACACACGGAATTTTGGATTTTCATTTGTTGCCACTTCAAATCATCAAAATTAAATGAAATAAACATTTGAATGCATCAGTCTGTGTGCAATGAATAAACATAATGTACAAGTTACACCTTTTGAATGCAATTACTGAAATAAATCAAGTTTTTCAAAATATTCTAATTTACTGGCTTTTACCTGTACTGTTCATTTACCCAATTCCCCTTTACATCTGGGGTCATAATGTACAAACCCTGTTTCCATATGAGTTGGGAAATTGTGTTAGATGTAAATATAAATGGAATACAATGATTTGCAAATCATTTTCAACCCATATTCAGCTACAAAGACAATATATTTCATGTTCAAACTGATAAACATTTTTGTTTTTGCAAATAATCATTAACTTTAGAATTTGATGCCAGCAACACGTGACAAAGAAGTTGGGAAAGGTGGCAATAAATACTGATAAAGTTGAGGAATGCTCATCAAACACTTATTTGGAACATCCCACAGGTGTGCAGGCTAATTGGGAACAGGTGGGTGCCATGATTGGGTATAAAAACAGCTTCCCAAAAAATGCTCAGTCTTTCACAAGAAAGGATGGGGCGAGGTACACCCCTTTGTCCACAACTGCGTGAGCAAATAGTCAAACAGTTTAAGAACGTTTCTCAAAGTGAAATTGCAAGAAATGTAGGGATTTCAACATCTACGCTCCATAATATCATCAAAAGGTTCAGAGAATGTGGAGAAATTACTCCACGTAAGCGGCATGGCCGGAAACCAACATTGAATGACCGTGACCTTCGATCCCTCAGACAGCACTGTATCAAAAACCGACATCAATCTCTAAAGGATATCACCACATGGGCTCAGGAACACTTCAGAAAACCACTGTCACTAAAATCGTCGCTACATCTGTAAGTGCAAGTTAAAGCTCTACTATGCAAAGCGAAAGCCATTTATCAACAACATCCAGAAACGCCGCCGGCTTCTCTGGGCCCGAGATCATCTAAGATGGACTCATGCAAAGTGGAAAAGTGTTCTGTGGTCTGACGAGTCCACATTTCAAATTGTTTTTGGAAATATTCGACATGGTGTCATCCGGACCAAAGGGGAAGCGAACCATCCAGACTGTTATCGACGCAAAATTCAAAAGCCAGCATCTGTGATGGTATGGGGGTGCATTAGTGCCCAAGGCATGGGTAACTTACACATCTGTGAAGGCACCATTAAAGCTGAAAGGTACATACAGGTTTTGGAACAACATATGCTGCCATCTACGCGCCGTCTTTTTCATGGACACCCCTGCTTATTTCAGCAAGACAATGCCAAGCCACATTCAGCACGTGTTACAACAGCGTGGCTTCGTAAAAAAAGAGTGTGGGTACTTTCCTGGCCCGCTTGCAGTCCAGACCTGTCTCTCATCGAAAATGTGTGGCGCATTATGAAGTGTAAAATACGACAGCGGAGACCCCGGATTGTTGAACGACTGAAGCTCTACATAAAACAAGAATGGGAAGGAATAAATAGGGTTTGTAACTTTTCCAGTACAGTGGCGCCCGGGACCCACTCCAATCTGTTGTGCGTTAGTAATACTAACACGGACATTCGTAAATTTGTTAGGATAATAGTTAATGCTAACAACGCTAACTTGATGACATTACAATAGCACGTACAAAATTGCATGAAAAGACTCCTGCAGACATCACACATGGGACGGTTTGGTAAGTATGACTAGTTGTAGTTATATTGTAAAACTTATAAACATTGCTTGGAGTGATGAATGAAGACTCCATATGAGTAGAAACGTCATGGACGACTAGAAGACGGAACAGCACTTCCAACCACTTCCCCTTCAAAGCACTAAACAGAAGGAAATACTGTAGACAACGCCTGCAGTGAGCAAACTCGTCCAAAAGATGGTGCCACAGCTCACACAATAACACACCTTTTCAGTGTATTTGCTTGTGTTTTATGACAACTATTTGGGTTATGGCCTTTTGCAAAGAAAAATTCAGAAATTAGACACACCGTATTATCGTCACGGCGGGGTTTGCAGCTCACTGCGGTTCGTTCTCCCAATGCAACACTGACGGCTCCGGACGAAGGCGTGAAGGTAGGATTAGATTTATTTAATATAAATCACCCAACTACCAAAATACAGGCAGTCCACAGCATACAGCAAACAACAAAAAGGCAAGCGTGCCTAACAAACGTAAAGCTTAGACTTAGCATAGGCTATGGCATGGAACAAAAACTTACTTGGCAAAGGTGTGACGCAAACAATGAAGCCAGGACGAGTGATCAACAAAGGCAGACTTAAATAGTGATCTCATGATTAGCGACAGATGTGATCCAAACAAATGAGGCAGGTGAAACTAATGAGTCGCCATGGTGACAAAACAAACAAGGAAGCGCAAACGGAAACTAAAGAAGTCCAAAACTAACAGAACATAACCAAACACATACTTGCCAACCCTCCCGAATTTTCTGGGAGACTCCCGAAATTGAGCGCCTCTCCCGAAAACCTCCCGGGACAAATATTCTCCCGAAAATCTCCCGATTTCAGCCGGAGCTGGAGGCCACGCCCCCTCCATCTCCATGCGCACCTGAGTGAGGACAGCCTCTTTTCACGACGGGAGGACAACAGTGTGACAAGAACTAAATCATCCAAACTAGAGATAAATTGCATTATTATGTTTATCTTACCTAAAAATAAATATATTCATTAATTTAAAAAAAAAAACTAAATACATTTTTACTATATTTTGCTAAAAACATCTAAATTAATTGTATTTTTATTTTTTCTGACTCCTTATTACATCCAGCCATAGAATTATACATTAAAATAAGCATATTTGAAATAATTAATTTTAAATTATCATAATAATTCATTTAAAATGACCATATTTAATTATTAAAATAATTGCTTGTTTATCAACAACTTTAGCATTTTATTCATTACATTTTGAAGCTCTCAGAAGTCAAGTTATGTTATATTCCTTAATATTTATTTATGCAAGTTTGAAGTATCAATTATCCAAACACAGTTTTGTTTGCATATTTTCAGGATATATATATATATATATATATATATATATATATATATATATATATATATATATATATATATATCATACTTGCCAACCTTGAGACCTCCGATTTCGGGAGGTGGGGGGTGGGGGGTGTTCGGGGGTGGGGCGTGGTTAAGATATATATATATAAGAAATACTTGACTTTCAGTGAATTCTAGCTATATATATATATTTTTTTTATTACATATATATATATATATATATATATATATATATATATATATATATATAAAAGAAATACTTGAATTTCAGTGTTCATTTATTTACACATATACACACACACAACACTCATCTACTCATTGTTGAGTTAAGGGTTGAATTGTCCATCCTTGTTCTATTCTCTGTCACTATTTCAGAACACACACATTATACATATATACATTATAAAATCAATAAGAAAACGGGAGCTCTAATTTGGGAGTCTGAATTAGGATCAGAAGTTCCTATATAAACATTGCGCACTCACGTCGCCTTTTTGTATTGATTACTGCAGCTGTGCACTGGATTCATTCACAAATACAAACTACAACTCACAAACACTTTAGAGTTAGGCTCCACCATCAGAATGTGTACTTAAACTTATAAAGATCACATGGATATTATTCAGTGAGTTGATTCACCAAAACTAACTTGTTATACAGGAGGAAAAAGCACACAGGATGTTTCAATTGTTCACAGACTGGTGGCTCTCGTCAGAATGACAAGACACTTCCGGTCTGCAGGTGACAGCATTCAATTGGGAAGAAACGCCCTACTGCTCCCTACTGACCAATGTGAATACTGATAAATGTGTAATGACAGCTCCAAAAACGAATTGAAACCACAAAATAAAATAAATAAATCAACACAAAAATGTGACACATTATGGGTGGGTCACATATGCATGCACAGTAGATGGCAGTATTGTCCTGTTTAAGAGTGTCACAACATTGCTGTTTACGGCAGACGAACTGCTTTACAGTAGACAAAACTTGACTGCTGTTGTTGTGTGTTGTTACCGCGCTGGGAGGACGTTAATGAAACTTGCCTAACAATAAACCCACATAAGAAACCAAGAACTCGCCCTCGATCATTAGCTGGTCATATTGTGGGAAAGCGGACGTGTGAACAGGCTGTCAACACGTCACTCTGGTCCGCATGGAGCTGAAGGGGGCGTGGCCTCCAGCTCCATCTGAATTTCGGGAGATTTTCGGTAGAAAATTTGTCCCGGGAGGTTTTCGGGAGACACGCTGAATTTCGGGAGTCTCCTGGAAAATCCGTGAGGGTTGGCAAGTATGATATATATATATATATATATATATATATATATGAAATACTTGACTTGGTGAATTCTAGCTGTCAATATACTCCTCCCCTCTTAACCACGCCCCCAACCACGCCCCGCCCCACCCCCGACCACGCCCCCCCACCCCCACCTCTCGAAATCAGAGGTCTCAAGGTTGGCAAGTATGACTAAACAAAACATGATCCGGACCACGGATCATGACTATTATAATCCGCAGGGTTTAAAAGCGTAGGAAAAAAGTAGCGGCTTATACTGTTGTCTGGAATTTACGGTTATCGTAAACAGAAAATATATATATATATGTTTCTTCAAATATTTGTCAAGAAAATTTAAGTTATAAAAAACAACCAGCTTCACCACTCATACTTGCCACCTTTGAGACCTCCGAATTCGGGAGATGGGGCGCGGGGGGGGGGGATGTTGGGGGCGTGGTTGGGGGGGCGTGGTTGCGGGGGTGGGGTTGGGGTGCAGGCACCATACCCCTTCCCCTTCGAGCTGTCCTGGATGAAATGAAATTATTTTTTCCAATCATTTTGGAACTTGCAAGCGTATTTCTTCTTCTTACTCGTCGTCGCCATATCCCTTCTTTGTTCTTCTGCTTCGTCTCCTTCTTGTTGTGTGTGCAGTTGTGCACTGAGCTCCAAAAGCCGTAGATGTTATTGTAGCGTCCCGGAAGAGTTAGGTTCTGGGTATTTGTTCTGTTGTGTTTATGTTGTGTTACGGTGCCGATGTTCTCCCGAAATGTGTTTGTCATTCTTGTTTGGTATGGGTTCACAGTGTGGCGCATATTTGTAACAGTGTTAAACTTGTTTATACGGCCACCCTCAGTGTGACATGTATGGCTGTCGACCAAGTATGCATGCATTCACTTGTATGTGTGTGTAAGTATGTGCTTGAAATTAACATTATCATTAAACCAGTTAAAAGATCTTACAAAGTGTCAGCATTTCTTGACATCTTCGAGCAAAGACCACTGTTAAACTCGTCCAACGCTACATTATTATGTGACTGGCCCGGCACGCTGTTTATATGGAGGAAAAGCGGACGCCTGGACAGCATGCGGCTGTTAAGGGGTGAAGGTTTCAGGTGAGAGAGGACGCTAAAGGCAGTGCCTTTAAGGCACGCCCCCAATATTGTTGTCCGGGTGAAAATCTGGAGAAATTCGGGAGAATGGTTGCCCCGGCAGACTTTCGGGAGGAAATTCGGGAGTCTCCCGGGAATATCGGGAGGGTTGGCAAGTATGTCACCACTTAAGTCATATTTTTTGCGCTTAAGAAACCTCTATGACTTTAGCTCCATACTTCTTCTGTTTATTTGATATTGTCATTAATGCCACAAGTGGTGGAAAAGGGTATTACAACTGAGTACCATGGCGGCCCATATGGACCACAGCTGAGAAACAGATACAGTATATTGTGTTAACATGTGCCCTATGGTTAAGAAACACTGCAATAAAGTATTATTGTCCATCCATCCATCCATCCATCTTCTTCCGCTTATCCGAGGTCGGGTCGCGGGGGCAGCAGCCTAAGCAGGGAAGCCCAGACTTCCCTCTCCCCAGCCACTTTGTCCAGCTCTTCCCGGGGGATCCCGAGGCGTTCCCAGGCCAGCCGGGGGACATAGTCTTCCCAACGTGTCCTGGGTCTTCCTCGTGGCCTCCTACCGGTCGGACATGCCCTAAACACCTCCTTAGGGAGGCGCTCGGGTGGCATCCTGACCAGATGCCCGAACCACCTCATCTGGCTCCTCTCGATGCGGAGGAGCAGCGGCTTTACTTTGAGCTCCCCCCGGATGACAGAGCTTCTCACCCTATCTCTAAGGGAGAGCCCCGCCACCCGGCGGAGGAAACTCATTTCGGCCGCTTGTACCCGTGATCTTGTCCTTTCGGTCATAACCCAAAGCTCATGACCATAGGTGAGGATGGGAACGTAGATCGACCGGTAAATTGAGAGCTTTGCCTTCCGGCTCAGCTCCTTCTTCACCACAACGGATCGATACAGCGTCCGGATTACTGAAGACGCCGCACCGATCCGCCTGTCGATCTCACGATCCACTCTTCCCTCACTCGTGAACAAGACTCCGAGGTACTTGAACTCCTCCACTTGGGGCAAGATCTCCTCCCCAACCCGGAGATGGCACTCCACCCTTTTCCGGGCGAGAACCATGGACTCGGACTTGGAGGTGCTGATTCTCATCCCAGTCGCTTCACACTCGGCTGCGAACCGATCCAGTGAGAGCTGAAGATCCTGGCCAGATGAAGCCATCAGGACCAAATCATCTGCAAAAAGCAGAGACCTAATCCTGCAGCCACCAAACCGGATCCCCTCAACGCCTTGACTGCGCCTAGATATTCTGTCCATAAAAGTTATGAACAGAATCGGTGACAAAGGGCAGCCTTGGCGGAGTCCAACCCTCACCGGAAACGTGTCCGACTTACTGCCGGCAATGCGAACCAAGCTCTGACACTGATCATACAGGGAGCGGACCGCCACAATCAGACAGTCCGAAACCCCATACTCTCTGAGCACTCCCCACAGGACTTCCCGAGGGACACGGTCGAATGCCTTCTCCAAGTCCACAAAGCACATGTAGACTGGTTGGGCAAACTCCCATGCACCCTCAAGGACCCTGCCGAGAGTATAGAGCTGGTCCACAGTTCCACGACCAGGACGAAAACCACACTGTTCCTCCTGAATCCGAGGTTCGACTATCCGGCGTAGCCTCCTCTCCAGTACACCTGAATAGACCTTACCGGGAAGGCTGAGGAGTGTGATCCCACGATAGTTAGAACACACCCTCCGGTTCCCCTTTTTAAAGAGAGGAACCACCACCCCGGTCTGCCAATCCAGAGGTACTGCCCCCGATGTCCACGCGATGCTGCAGAGTCTTGTCAACCAAGACAGCCCTACAGCATCCAGAGCCTTAAGGAACTCCGGGCGGATCTCATCCGCCCGGAGTATTATAAAGTACTTATAAAGTATTATTGTAACTAAGTTTATCATTGCGGTGTGTACAACTGCACTAATACTTTAGTTACTGTAGCTCCATTAGAAAGTCGAAATACAGCAACATCCCTCAGTTTGATGCAGTGCAGTCGTCCCCCGCTGAAAACCACAACCACATTAGTAAACATGCACTTTATTTGCTCGCTTTCTCCATGAAAGTTGAGGATTTTCCGCATCAGAGGCAGCCCGTCCACACAAAAAAGACAAGTGTCACTAAAAATAACTTCAACCTGCCCGAGTCTCGCTCCGAGCCTCATTAAACTTCACCTCAGCTCTGCTGCAGCACCAAAATAAAGTCATTTTGTACCCTGCAAGCTGCTGTGGAAATGAAGAACGTCTCGAACTCGTTACAACCATTTCAGTGTCTCTGTATTTTAAGAGCGGTTACTAATATTTGTAGCCATGCACACTGAAAGCATTCACTTTGGAACCAAAATGATTTGGTAAAAAAAAGTTGTGACAAGTCTGCCTTCACCACACGTCAAGGTTGTATGCTTATACATAATTGACGTTTAATGATATTCTAACAGGAATAGCCTTCACTTCTTTACCCCACTTTTCCAAAGAAGAGGCGTTTAAAGAGTCCAAAAAAAACAAAAAAAAAACGTCCTTCCTTATGGACATACAGGTAAAAGCCAGTAAATTAGAATATTTTGAAAAACTTGATTTATTTCAGTAATTGCATTCAAAAGGTGTAACTTGTACATTATATTTATTCATTGCACACAGACTGATGCATTCAAATGTTTATTTCATTTAATTTTGATGATTTGAAGTGGCAACAAATGAAAATCCAAAATTCCGTGTGTCACAAAATTAGAATATTACTTAAGGCTAATACAAAAAAGGGATTTTTAGAAATGTTGGCCAACTGAAAAGTATGAAAATGAAAAATATGAGCATGTACAATACTCAATACTTGGTTGGAGCTCCTTTTGCCTCAATTACTGCGTTAATGCGGCGTGGCATGGAGTCGATGAGTTTCTGGCACTGCTCAGGTGTTATGAGAGCCCAGGTTGCTCTGATAGTGGCCTTCAACTCTTCTGCGTTTTTGGGTCTGGCATTCTGCATCTTCCTTTTCACAATACCCCACAGATTTTCTATGGGGCTAAGGTCAGGGGAGTTGGTGGGCCAATTTAGAACAGAAATACCATGGTCCGTAAACCAGGCACGGGTAGATTTTGCGCTGTGTGCAGGCGCCAAGTCCTGTTGGAACTTGAAATCTCCATCTCCATAGAGCAGGTCAGCAGCAGGAAGCATGAAGTGCTCTAAAACTTGCTGGTAGACGGCTGCGTTGACCCTGGATCTCAGGAAACAGAGTGGACCGACACCAGCAGATGACATGGCACCTGACATGGTTTGGTTTGCATTTCCTTTGGAAATCGAGGTCCCAGAGTCTGGAGGAAGACAGGAGAGGCACAGGATCCACGTTGCCTGAAGTCTAGTGTAAAGTTTCCACCATCAGTGATGGTTTGGGGTGCCATGTCATCTGCTGGTGTTGGTCCACTCTGTTTCCTGAGATCCAGGGTCAACGCAGCCGTCTACCAGCAAGTTTTAGAGCACTTCATGCTTCCTGCTGCTGACCTGCTCTATGGACATGGAGATTTCAAGTTCCAACAGGACTTGGCGCCTGCACACAGCGCAAAATCTACCCGTGCCTGGTTTACGGACCATGGTATTTCTGTTCTAAATTGGCCCGCCAACTCCCCTGACCTTAGCCCCATAGAAAATCTGTGGGGTATTGTGAAAAGGAAGATGCAGAATGCCAGACCCAAAAACGCAGAAGAGTTGAAGGCCACTATCAGAGCAACCTGGGCTCTCATAACACCTGAGCAGTGCCAGAAACTCATCGACTCCATGCCACGCCGCATTAACGCAGTAATTGAGGCAAAAGGAGCTCCAACCAAGTATTGAGTATTGTACATGCTCATATTTTTCATTTTCATACATTTCAGTTGGCCAACATTTCTAAAAATCTCTTTTTTGTATTAGCCTTAAGTAATATTCTAATTTTGTGACACACGGAATTTTGGATTTTCATTTGTTGCCACTTCAAATCATCAAAATTAAATGAAATAAACATTTGAATGCATCAGTCTGTGTGCAATGAATAAATATAATGTACAAGTTACACCTTTTGAATGCAATTACTGAAATAAATCAAGTTTTTCAAAATATTCTAATTTACTGGCTTTTACCTGTATAGTACCCCTAGCTAATTGACCGTGCCCCATTTATGCAGTAATCCCACCACTTCACTGAGAACATCTTATTAAAAAAAAAAAAAGAGGCTTTGCTACACATCCTTAAAAGGCCAGGAGTTGTGCCAACTAGAGATGTCCGATAATATCGGCCGATAAATGCGTTAAAATGTAATATCGGAAATTATCGGTATCGTTTTTTTTTATTATCGGGATCGGTTTTTTTTATTTTTTTTATTAAATCAACATAAAATACACAAGATACACTTACAATTAGTGCACCAACCCAAAAAACCTCCCTCCCCCATTCACACTCGTTCACACAAAAGGGTTGTTTCTTTCTCTTATTAATATTGTGGTTCCTACATTATATATCAATATATATCAATACAGTCTGCAAGGGATACAGTCCGTAAGCACACATGATTGTGCGTGCTGCTGGTCCACTAATATTACTAACCTTTAACAGTCATAATAATAATAATAATAATATATTTATATATATTATTTATATATATTTATTTATTTATGTATGCACCTTATTGCTTTTTTATCCTGCAGTACCATGAGCTTATGTAACGCAATTTCGTTCTTATCTGTGCTGCAAAGGGGTAAAAACTGCAGGTTCGATTTTGTACCAGTTAGTAGTTCTGATATTGAGAAATTGTTGTTATCACTGCCATCTGATAAACCTGCTGGGACGGACATGCTAGTTGGCAAATTGTTAAGAATTGCGGCATGCCATGTATCAACTCCGATTTGTCATATATTTAATAAATCATTACGATATGGAGTCTGTCCTGGGGTTTGGAAGGAGGCTAAGGTCATCCCTCTACCCAAGGACAAAAATAAAGATTTTACTGGTAAAAACAGTAGACCAATAAGCATACTTCCTGTTCTTAGTAAATTGATGGAAAAAGTTGTTTTCAAACAAATTCAAGATTACTTTACCTACAACAAACTGATGTCGGATTCCCAGCATGCTTATAGGCAAGGTCACTCAACATCTACTGCTCTAGCTCAGCTGACTGATGACTGGCTGTCACAAATGGATGTCAGGAAGATGGTTGGTACTGTCCTGATTGACTTTAGTGCGGCATTCCATGTCATAGATCACAACATAATGATCTCCAAACTGAGAAAATATGGTTTTAATAGTATGTCACTTTCTTGGATGTTGAGCTATCTATCAGGAAGATCACAGAGAGTGTGTTTTAATGGTAGCCTATCCGAACGCAAGTACAATTACTGCGGCGTGCCTCAAAGAAGCTGCTTAGGTCCTTTACTTTTTATTATTTTTACTAATGATCTTCCCTGTGTTACAACAAACACCAATATGGTTATGTATGCAGATGACACAACTCTATACAGTACTGCCTCTACCTTAAATGACAGAGAAAATAACTTAAATCAGGACCTGGAGAGAATGTCACGCTGGGTAAATGATAGTAAACTTGTTGTGAATATTGACAAAACAAAAAGCATTCTTTTTGGATCCAGGCATATGCTTGTTGATGACCCTCAGCTTCATATTTCAATGTCAGATATACGTATTGAGCAGGTCAAACAAGCAAAACTGCTTGGTGTGCTATTAGACAGTCAACTGTCATGGTCCCATCATATTGATGGTTTTTCAATGACAATGGGAAGAGGTTTAGCCATGGTCAGGAAGTGCTCCACCTTCTTGACATCCTCAACAATGGCTCAAGTCATACGGTCCTTGGTTTTCTGTCATCTTCATTACTGTCCTATAATATGGTCCGCTACGACTAAGTCTGACCTGAACAAACTGCAACTTGTTCAGAACAGAGCGGCTAGACTGCTACTTAAATGTTCTTTGCACACTAATATTTCATTTATGCATTCACGCCTGTCCTGGTTGTCTGTTGAACAAAAGATGCATTGTAGTCTCATTATGTACTTTAGAACTATCCATCCATCCATCCATTTCCTACCGCTTATCCCTTTCGGGGTCGCGGGGAATGCTGGAGCCTATCTCAGCTACAATCATTTTAGATCAATCACCAGATTACTTTTACAAACAGTTTTTAAAATCAACTAACACACATATTCATGACACTAGGAATGCCAGCAATGGCTATTTTGCACTTCCTGCTCCCAAGACTAATCTCCTCAAACATATAGTCATGTATAGATATACATCATTCTGGAATGGTTTGCCATCTCACATTAATCTCTCACAAAGTAAATTGTCATTCAAGACAGCTTTGAAGATACACCTATTGCAGCTGCCCACATGACGTGAATTTTTAAAACTGATTTTAACTAGCTTTTTTTATCTTATGTTGTATTTTTCCTTTGTATAATGTCTGTTATTGCATGTATTCTTTGTAATTTTATTTTGTATGCTCCTATATGGACCCCAGGAAGACTAGCAGTCGCCTTGGCGTCAGCTATTGGGGATCCGTTCAATAAACAATAAACAATCTGTGCTGTAAAGTTGAAATTTGAATGACAATAAAAAGGAAGTCTAAGTCTAAGTCTTAATTTTACTCATTTTCATTAACTAACTGTTAAAAGTAACTGTTTTTATATTGTTTTACTTTCTTTTTTTATTCAAGAAAATGTTTTTAATTTATTTATCTTATTTTATTATTATTTTTAAAAAGTACCTTATCTTCACCATACCTGGTTGTCCAAATTAGGCATAATAATGTGTTAATTCCACGACTGCATACATCGGTTGATATCGGTATCGGTTGATATCGGTTATTAAAGAGTTGGACAATATCAGAATATCGGCAAAAAGCCATTATCGGACATCCCTAGTGCCAACCAATCATTTACTTTTATTTTGCCAACCGAGCATGTAAAAAGGAAATGTTAGCACCGGGGGTGTGTTAGAATAGTTGACTATTTGACGGTTTAATTAAAAAAAGTCTGATTCGACTTTTGACCTCGCAGTCAAATCACATTTGAAACTTGTGTTTCAGGTAGGCGTGTTTGTACTCAGTCCATTTCCTGTGCGCTTCGTCACAGCCAGTTTAGAGCGCTGAAGGACACACCTGCCTCTGTTTAGGTATTAAGACACACACCTGTTGACTGTCACCATCGGCGTGCTTTGCATGCCAGTGCCGCGCCTCAGCTGGTGAATTGTTTTCTTGCGTTGGTGTTTTACATGACGTTGCTCATATCATTGAATTAGCACTATTACCTGCGTGCCCTGTCCTCTCTCTGTATCCTGGGCCATAACGCAAGTCATTAAAAAAAACAAAAAAACAAGCAAAAACACTGAAAAGGTATTATTGTTTGTGCTATGGTGGCATCTTTTGGATTATATCGCTCACTGCACTGCAGGTGCTGCAGTGCCCGAAACAGTTTCAAGCTTTAAACCGGCAGTACAAGTGTTGTTCCGTCTAATAATCCCCTATAGATTCCTCATTCATCACTCCGAGCAGCGTTTGTAAGTGTCACAATACAATTTAAACTGTTTATACTTACTAAATCGTCCCATGTGTGATGTCTGTAGGAGTGTTTTCATGCATATTTGCACGTGCTATCGGAATGCAATGAAGCTAGCATCGTTAGCATTAACTAATATGCTAACACGTTTACGAGTGTCTGCGTTGGTACTATTAACTCACAATAGCATTCTTTCGTGTTGTATTGTTTCGGTTTCGTAAAGTCACCAAGACGTCACAGTGGAGTTATTGAGTCGGTTTCGCCGATTAGAGAGCTGTCTTCCGATGACTTCTGTTTTGTTTGATCAGCCGTTTTACTGCCGTGTTACAGACACCGTTTGGAAACAATTCAGGTAGCAAATAAACATTTACAACATCTTTGTGTAAAGAACTCCTTTCACAACATACAGTATACAGGTAAAAGCCAGTAAATTAGAATATTTTGAAAAACTTGATTTATTTCAGTAATTGCATTCAAAAGGTGTAACTTGTACATTATATTTATTCATTGCACACAGACTGATGCATTCAAATGTTTATTTCATTTAATTTTGATGATTTGAAGTGGCAACAAATGAAAATCCAAAATTCCGTGTGTCACAAAATTAGAATATTACTTAAGGCTAATACAAAAAAGGGATTTTTAGAAATGTCGGCCAACTGAAAAGTATGAAAATGAAAAATATGAGCATGTACAATACTCAATACTTGGTTGGAGCTCCTTTTGCCTCAATTACTGCGTTAATGCGGCGTGGCATGGAGTCGATGAGTTTCTGGCACTGCTCAGGTGTTATGAGAGCCCAGGTTGCTCTGATAGTGGCCTTCAACTCTTCTGCGTTTTTGGGTCTGGCATTCTGCATCTTCCTTTTCACAATACCCCACAGATTTTCTATGGGGCTAAGGTCAGGGGAGTTGGCGGGCCAATTTAGAACAGAAATACCATGGTCCGTAAACCAGGCACGGGTAGATTTTGCGCTGTGTGCAGGCGCCAAGTCCTGTTGGAACTTGAAATCTCCATCTCCATAGAGCAGGTCAGCAGCAGGAAGCATGAAGTGCTCTAAAACTTGCTGGTAGACGGCTGCGTTGACCCTGGATCTCAGGAAACAGAGTGGACCGACACCAGCAGATGACATGGCACCCCAAACCATCACTGATGGTGGAAACTTTACACTAGACTTCAGGCAACGTGGATCCTGTGCCTCTCCTGTCTTCCTCCAGACTCTGGGACCTCGATTTCCAAAGGAAATGCAAAATTTGCATGGTTGGGTGATGGTTTGGGGTGCCATGTCATCTGCTGGTGTCGGTCCACTCTGTTTCCTGAGATCCAGGGTCAACGCAGCCGTCTACCAGCAAGTTTTAGAGCACTTCATGCTTCCTGCTGCTGACCTGCTCTATGGAGATGGAGATTTCAAGTTCCAACAGGACTTGGCGCCTGCACACAGCGCAAAATCTACCAGTGCCTGGTTTACGGACAATGGTATTTCTGTTCTAAATTGGCCCGCCAACTCCCCTGACCTAAGCCCCATAGAAAATCTGTGGGGTATTGTGAAAAGGAAGATGCAGAATGCCAGACCCAAAAACGCAGAAGAGTTGAAGGCCACTATCAGAGCAACCTGGGCTCTCATAACACCTGAGCAGTGCCAGAAACTCATCGACTCCATGCCACGCCGCATTAACGCAGTAATTGAGGCAAAAGGAGCTCCAACCAAGTATTGAGTATTGTACATGCTCATATTTTTCATTTTCATACTTTTCAGTTGGCCAACATTTCTAAAAATCCCTTTTTTGTATTAGCCTTAAGTAATATTCAAATTTTGTGACACACGGAATTTTGGATTTTCATTTGTTGCCACTTCAAATCATCAAAATTAAATGAAATAAACATTTGAATGCATCAGTCTGTGTGCAATGAATAAATATAATGTACAAGTTACACCTTTTGAATGCAATTACTGAAATAAATCAAGTTTTTCAAAATATTCTAATTTACTGGCTTTTACCTGTATATGCGGCCTATAGCCTGGTGCGGCTAATATATGGAAAAATACTTCTTTCTTCTAAAATTTTGAGGTGCTCTATAGACCGGAAAATATGTTCTTCTCTGTAAAATGTGTTTTGTGTTCATATTTTTCGGTGTCTATGAGAGATGTCCGATAATATCGGCTGATAAATGTGTTAAAATGTAATATCGGAAATTATCGGTATCGTTTTTTGTTTTATTTATTTTGTTTTTTATTAAATTAACATAAAAAAACACAAGATACACTTACAATTAGTGCACCAACCCAAAAAACCTCCCTCCCCCATTCACACTCATTCACACAAAAGGGTTGTTTCTTTCTCTTATTAATATTGTGGTTCCTACATTATATATCAATATATATCAGGAGTTTTTGTGTAAAAGTAGACAGTTTTATGTCGTCCACAGCTCCTTTACCACATGGGGTCCCCCAGGGCTCAATCCTTGCCCCAATTTTATTTGCGCTTTACCTTCTCCCCCTTGGTTCTATTTTTAGGAAGTACAGTATTGCATTTCATTTTTATGCCGATGATTGCCAGATTTATTTTCCCATGGCACAAAATAACACAGTTCAACGTCTTATTGCCTGCCTGCACGACATCAAAGTCTGGCTTTCAGCTAACTTCCTGAGCCTAAATGAAGATAAAACAGAAGTTATGTTGTTCGGTCCAAGTCGCTCTCCCTCCCCCAACGTTGACCTCGGCACTCTGACCCCGTATCTCAGCGACTCTGTCACAAACCTGGGGGTAAAGTTTGACTCAGATTTTAAATTCGAAAAACAAATCAGCAGCGTCGTTCAAAAAAGCTTTTATCAATTACGCCAAATAGCGAAAGTGAAACCGCTTCTATCAAGACATGATCTTGAGAAATTAATCCACGCTTTTATCTCGACTCGTCTTGATTATTGTAATGCCCTGTATGTTGGCATTAGCCAGGCCTCCCTCGCCCGCCTGCAGCTCGTGCAGAACTCTGCTGCTCGTCTGCTAACACAGACCCGCAGACGTGAGCACATCACCCCTATTTTAGCGTCCCTTCACTGGCTCCCTGTGCGTTACCGAATACATTTTAAACTCCTTTTATTTGTTTTTAAATGTCTAAACAACCTCGCGCCAACCTATCTCTCCGACCTCCTTCAGCCTTACTGCCCCACCCGATCCTTAAGATCAGCCGATCAGCTGCTGTTGACGGTCCCTGACACAAGGCTGAAGCTTAGAGGTGACAGAGCTTTCGCCGTTGCTGCTCCCAAGCTCTGGAACGACCTACCTTTGAGTGTTAGACAAGCCTCCTCTCTTCCTGTTTTTAAATCTCTCTTAAAAACATACTTTTATTCCATGGCTTTTAACACTGAGTGATATCCATCCTGCAATGGCGCCCCATAATACACCTGCTGTGATCCTGTTTTTATGTTTTTATGTTTTTATTAATTCTATTTTAATTATTTATTTTTTATCGTGTTCTGTTTGTGTTGTGTTGTGTTTGCTCGGTACTCGTTTTATCTGTTAACCTGTTCATTGTACAGCACTTTGGCTACCCCTGTGGTAAATTTTAAATGTGCTCTATAAATAAAGTTGATTTGATTTGATTTGATTTGATTCGGTTTTCAGACGTCACACTGGATCTGGTGTAAGAGATGAGGTACTGCTGTGTTGCTAAGGTTTGTGTGTCACTAATCGCCCTCATGACACCCTAAACCCTGCAGGTCTGTCAGTGTGCTTGCATTCTCAGATTACACTCAACAGCTCGCAAGTCATGTCGACCTTACTTAATGCTCATAATGGAGGTCTGAACTCATTCCTTTGAACGTTAATCCCCCATGTGAGGAGTTTTTGAAGGCAGCGCTTGAAAGGTCACCCGCCGGACGCTTCCAGTGACGGCCTGCTTTTGTTAAAGATTGTAAGGTTTGTCATCTCGGGCTGCAGCTGCTCTGTACCTGTATTGATCATTTTGGAAGTGACTCAGGCCTTTTCCGGGTGAGTCACGAGCCGCAAAGTGGGTGTGCCCTAATGAGCCTGCGAGTTCATTACAAAACAAACGCTTATTAATCCTACCACGTACATGTGTGACGTTCATCTGAGGCATGCAACAAGTATTATCTTTGCCTCCAGGAAATGTTTCAAACCTGCACATTATAGGACACACAGTATTAAAAAAGCATTTACTGTGTTGATGCACTATATTTATCTTGCAGCATTTATTTAAGTAGTGTTGCTACTTTGCCTTTTCCACCTTGTAAAGATTGCTCGCACCCATTCCTGATTGCTTCTATCTGCAAAAGGAACAGCCTCTTTAAAACAGGTTTCTTTTTATTTCATATCATGTTACTCTTTCACACCAGTACAGGTGATTTTGACGTTTCTCATCAATGCACAATAGGAAGTTAAAAAAAAAAAAATCTTATCAGCTTTATTGGGCTCATTATGTCGTATTTAAAATGAACCATTGTTTATAGTTTTCATGATTAGATTTGTTTCAGGTTATTTTAGTCTATTTTGATCAATCTATTTGTTTAAGTAATGCAGTGGTTCTCAAATGGGATTTTTTTTTTAATATTCTAAAAATAGAAACAATTCAAAAATCCTTTATAAATATATTTATTGAATAATACTTCAACAAAATATGAATGTAAGTTCATAAACTGAACATCAAATCAAGTAGGCTATTCCATTCATTACAATGCAACAATGCAATATTCAGTGTTGACAGCTAGATTTTTTGTGGACATGTTCCATAAATATTGATGTTAAAGATTTCTCTTTTTGTGAAGAAATGTTTAGAATTAAGTTCATGAATCCAGATGGATCTCTATTACAATCCCCAAAGAGAGCACTTTAAGTTGATGATTACTTCTATGTGTAGAAATCTTTATTTATAATTGAATCACTTGTTTATTTTTCAACAAGTTTTTAGTTATTTTTATATCTTTTTTTCCAAATCGTTCAAGAAAGACCACTACAAATGAGCAATATTTTGCACTGTTATACAATTTAATAAATCAGAAACTGATGACATAGGGCTGTATTTTCCTTCTTTATCTCTTTTTTTCAACCAAAAATGCTTTGCTCTGATTAGGGGGTACTTGAATTAAAAAAAAATTCACAGGGGGTACATCACTGGAAAAAAAGGTTTAGAACCACTGAACTAATGGGTGTCAGACTCATTTTCATCACATGCAAAAGTGAAACCATACAAATGCTCTTCATTTGATTTGAATTATTGACCAACAAACTGATGAAAAACTTGCACTGGAATCAGAAGCCAAGACAGCAAACATTAAAGTTCAACTTGAAATAACTTGTTGCATCAAATATTGAGTTAGGAAGAACTTCAGTTGCATGCGGTTCCATTTTTTTTTAGCAAGAGAGTTGAAGTGCCTTAAGCTGCACATTTGCAGGCCACACTAAATGATCCGGTAGGCCAGATGTGGCCCCCGGGCTTTGACTTTGGCACATGTGGTCTAACTACATGATGATAAACTGAACCTTTTTTTCCCCGAATTATATTAATTTGAGTTTATTTTCGTACACGCGCCTTTCATGAAAGAGGACATGGGTTTGATTCCTGGCCATTGAGGGCATCCAGCATAAAAACTCAACCGAAACTATTCTTGTGAAAAGTTGAGAGTGCATTTTGTATTTAATTTATTTACATATATTTCTACATTCATTCATTTTTTTTCCAACCACAGTTTATTTGAAATAACTATGTTTGGATTATTTATCCATTAATCCAGTTTCTACACCGCTTATCCTCATTAGGGTTGTTGCTAAACTGGAGCCTATCCCAGCTGACTTTGGGCAAAAGGCAAGGTAGACTTTTTGGCTGAGAGAGCCATGAAAGCCAAATATTTTAAAATATATTTCCGTGAGAGCCATATTATAATTTTTAAGCAAGTAAATGCGTGCAATTTTAAGTAAGACCAACATTTTTAGAGTATAATAAGTTTTTTTTTTTAATAACATTGTTATTCTGAAGCTAACCAATAATAAATAAAATACTTATTACCATTGATGCGACTTCTTGAACAGGTACGGTACAAAACAGATGGATAGATTAAAAATGCATGCAAATGTTTTATATTTTGAACGTTATTTTTAACACTGTGATTACCAGCGGAATTATTCATTACTAATCGTGTTAAGCAATGTCAGCTAAGATTTATTTGAGAGCCAGATGCAGTCATCAAAAGAGCCGCATCTGGCTCTAGAGCCATAGGTTCCCTACCCCTGCACTAGACTGTCCTGTCGAGTGCAGTTCAAAACTTAGGACAGACTTTACAGTAGGAAGCGGTTTACCTGACACATGAAATGTGACAAATTAGGGGAATGCACTATCCACTTCAGCCGCCAGAGGGAAGTACAGTGTTCCATCCATTAGAATATGTTTTGTGGCAGTTCCACAGCGTCAGTTGCTATGTAGCATGGCGCTTTCCATCATTTTCAGCAGACTGCATTGCAAAATGATTAACCCCCCACCTTTCTCTCATGTGAGATCCACCCAGAAATGGGGCCATATGAATCCCTTCCCTACTCTAGCATTTTTGCTGCAAATTAAAATAATACAACACTGGAATGCTCCGGTTGTAGAGAAACTTGGACGAGTATAAACACCTTTACATTTTAACCCCCTAAAGACCAGCGTCTACTGCAGTGGACGTTTGCATTTTGCATAACAGTGCTATTTTGTTCCTGAAATGTATAGTTCTGAGAAAAGAACAGCCCATAAATACACGTCGACTCCAGAGAATCCTGGTTCTCAAAATAGGAATAACAGTGATCCGGCCCCCAGTCCTTTGTTTTCTAGAAGTAAGACTGGTCACCAGCCAATCATAGTCCACAAATAGACAAACATTCACGTCTATCGACTATTTAGTCTCCAATTGACCTAACGTGCATAGTTTTGGAATGTGTGACGAAGGAGACAAGAGTACCCCACGGAAAACCCACAAACACGGGGAAAACATGCAAACTCTACAAAGAGATGCCCAATCTCCTGACTGTGTGGCACTACATACAGGTAAAAGCCAGTAAATTAGAATATTTTGAAAAACTTGATTTATTTCAGTAATTGCATTCAAAAGGTGTAACTTGTACATTATATTTATTCATTGCACACAGACTGATGCATTCAAATGTTTATTTCATTTAATTTTGATGATTTGAAGTGGCAACAAATGAAAATCCAAAATTCCGTGTGTCACAAAATTAGAATATTACTTAAGGCTAATACAAAAAAGGGATTTTTAGAAATGTCGGCCAACTGAAAAGTATGAAAATGAAAAATATGAGCATGTGCAATACTCAATACTTGGTTGGAGCTCCTTTTGCCTCAATTACTGCGTTAATGCGGCGTGGCATGGAGTCGATGAGTTTCTGGCACTGCTCAGGTGTTATGAGAGCCCAGGTTGCTCTGATAGTGGCCTTCAACTCTTCTGCGTTTTTGGGTCTGGCATTCTGCATCTTCCTTTTCACAATACCCCACAGATTTTCTATGGGGCTAAGGTCAGGGGAGTTGGCGGGCCAATTTAGAACAGAAATACCATGGTCTGTAAACCAGGCACGGGTAGATTTTGCGCTGTGTGCAGGCGCCAAGTCCTGTTGGAACTTGAAATCTCCATCTCCATAGAGCAGGTCAGCAGCAGGAAGCATGAAGTGCTCTAAAACTTGCTGGTAGACGGCTGCGTTGACCCTGGATCTCAGGAAACAGAGTGGACCGACACCAGCAGATGACATGGCACCCCAAACCATCACTGATGGTGGAAACCTTACACTAGACTTCAGGCAACGTGGATCCTGTGCCTCTCCTGTCTTCCTCCAGACTCTGGGACCTCGATTTCCAAAGGAAATGCAAAATTTGCATGGTTGGGTGATGGTTTGGGGTGCCATGTCATCTGCTGGTGTCGGTCCACTCTGTTTCCTGAGATCCAGGGTCAACGCAGCCGTCTACCAGCAAGTTTTAGAGCACTTCATGCTTCCTGCTGCTGACCTGCTCTATGGAGATGGAGATTTCAAGTTCCAACAGGACTTGGCGCCTGCACACAGCGCAAAATCTACCCGTGCCTGGTTTACGGACCATGGTATTTCTGTTCTAAATTGGCCCGCCAACTCCCCTGACCTTAGCCCCATAGAAAATCTGTGGGGTATTGTGAAAAGGAAGATGCAGAATGCCAGAGCCAAAAACGCAGAAGAGTTGAAGGCCACTATCAGAGCAACCTGGGCTCTCATAACACCTGAGCAGTGCCAGAAACTCATCGACTCCATGCCACGCCGCATTAACGCAGTAATTGAGGCAAAAGGAGCTCCAACCAAGTATTGAGTATTGTACATGCTCATATTTTTCATTTTCATACTTTTCAGTTGGCCAACATTTCTAAAAATCCCTTTTTTGTATTAGCCTTAAGTAATATTCTAATTTTGTGACACACGGAATTTTGGATTTTCATTTGTTGCCACTTCAAATCATCAAAATTAAATGAAATAAACATTTGAATGCATCAGTCTGTGTGCAATGAATAAATATAATGTACAAGTTACACCTTTTGAATGCAATTACTGAAATAAATCAAGTTTTTCAAAATATTCTAATTTACTGGCTTTTACCTGTATACTAGTGCTGCTCTTTCAATGATTGCACTGATTTTTATTTACAATGTATATTGTAGCGGTTGATTTAAGGACATAATTCACCACACCTGTTTACTTGACTTTGTCCTCATTATTCACTGCCATTGTTCTATTGTGCACATAACAATGTTGTTCTTGTTTATATGCAGTTAAGAGTGAGTCATTCAGTGCGGCCCCTTTAAGTGGCTGTCGGGAGATTCTCCCAAAGGTGGGGGTTTGTTGTTCCCGCCATTTTTGAGGGTGTGTGACGTAAGCGTTCATTCATTATAGTTTTGGAGGAATAAACGACGCACACGTTTTTGTGTGTCAAACGATACTTCAAGTTGTATTGTTTTCACGCTACAAGCGCAACAATATGTACAATATTTTTTAATAAACTAGAGCTTTGAATTTTGATTAGTTACAGTTAGAGACGTCCGATATTATCGGCCGAAAAATGCGTTAAAATGTAATATCGGAAATTATCGGTATCGTTTTTTTAATTATCGGTATCGTTTTTTTAATTTGTATTTATTTTATTTTTTTATTAAATCATCATAAAAAACACAAGATACACTTACGATTAGTGCACCAACCCAAAAAACCTCCCTCCCCCATTTACACTCATTCACACAAAAGGGTTGTTTCTTTCTGTTATTAATATTGTGGTTCCTACATTAAATATCAATATATATCAATACAGTCTGCAAGGGATACAGTCCGTAAGCACACATGATTGTGCGTGCTGCTGCTCCACTAATAGTACTAACCTTTAACAGTTAATTTGACTCATTTTCATTCATTACTAGTTTCTATGTAACGGTTTTTATATTGTTTTACTTTCTTTTTTTATTCAAGAAAATGTTTTTAATTTATTTATCTTATTTTATTAATTTTTTTAAAAAGTACCTTATCTTCACCATACCTGGTTGTCCAAATTAGGCATAATAATGTGTTAATTCCACGACTGCATATATCGGTTGATATCGGTATCGGTAATTAAAGAGTTGGACAATATCGGAATATCGGATATCGGCAAAAAGCCATTATCGGACATCCCTAGTTACAGTAAATGATTTGCTCGTGTCATTTTTAATCAACTTTTAAAAACAGAAAAACTCCTATATGTTGACACAAATGCCAAATCATTAAGATTTGGGTTTTTCTACATTTGAAAACACCTCTTTGTGGTCTCCATAACATGTAATGGTGTTTTTTTGGTAAAAATTTTGCATGGATTATGTTTTATAGACCACCTTCAAGCCGCTTATTAACCGGACTCCACTTTGACAGCGTCTTCTCCCCACCATCTTTGTTGTACTTTTTAGCGCTTCCATAGCGACTCTTCTGACAGATATCAATTCCAATTATACGCTGCTTTGTATTAGAAATGGCAACAGCTGAGGATGCTTGCGCATGTACAGGTAAAAGCCAGTAAATTAGAATATTTTGAAAAACTTGATTTATTTCAGTAATTGCATTCAAAAGGTGTAACTTGTACATTATATTTATTCATTGCACACAGACTGATGCATTCAAATGTTTATTTCATTTAATTTTGATGATTTGAAGTGGCAACAAATGAAAATCCAAAATTCCGTGTGTCACAAAATTAGAATATTACTTAAGGCTAATACAAAAAAGGGATTTTTAGAAATGTTGGCCAACTGAAAAGTATGAAAATGAAAAATATGAGCATGTACAATACTCAATACTTGGTTGGAGCTCCTTTTGCCTCAATTACTGCGTTAATGCGGCGTGGCATGGAGTCGATGAGTTTCTGGCACTGCTCAGGTGTTATGAGAGCCCAGGTTGCTCTGATAGTGGCCTTCAACTCTTCTGGGTTTTTGGCTCTGGCATTCTGCATCTTCCTTTTCACAATACCCCACAGATTTTCTATGGGGCTAAGGTCAGGGGAGTTGGCGGGCCAATTTAGAACAGAAATACCATGGTCCGTAAACCAGGCACGGGTAGATTTTGCGCTGTGTGCAGGCGCCAAGTCCTGTTGGAACTTGAAATCTCCATCTCCATAGAGCAGGTCAGCAGCAGGAAGCATGAAGTGCTCTAAAACTTGCTGGTAGACGGCTGCGTTGACCCTGGATCTCAGGAAACAGAGTGGACCGACACCAGCAGATGACATGGCACCCCAAACCATCACCCAACCATGCAAATTTTGCATTTCCTTTGGAAATCGAGGTCCCAGATTCTGGAGGAAGACAGGAGAGGCACAGGATCCACGTTGCCTGAAGTCTAGTGTAAAGTTTCCACCATCAGTGATGCTCATATTTTTCATTTTCATACTTTTCAGTTGGCCAACATTTCTAAAAATCCCTTTTTTGTATTAGCCTTAAGTAATATTCTAATTTTGTGACACACGGAATTTTGGATTTTCATTTGTTGCCACTTCAAATCATCAAAATTAAATGAAATAAACATTTGAATGCATCAGTCTGTGTGCAATGAATAAATATAATGTACAAGTTACACCTTTTGAATGCAATTACTGAAATAAATCAAGTTTTTCAAAATATTCTAATTTACTGGCTTTTACCTGTATGAGTCAGTCTGCCCCACAACACGATTATAGAAAAACAAAATTAGCTTATTGACTACTATGGCGGAGTTGTGCAAAGCACTTTGGGTAAATTTATACAATATATGGATAATCCGCTGACGTCAGTGAGAAGAACGTCACGGTTTGATTTCAAATTTTCGGGACCTATGCAGATCCCAAATACACAAAACAGGTACCAATAGTTAAGAAAAGTTGATTTTGCATAATAGGGCCCCTTTAAATGTTTTACTTGAATGCGCATGATTTAACAGTTGTATCTCAAATCCAGTCAGGATGTATCTTTGAGTTGGCAACACAGTCGGAGTTTCCTCACCCATCTTCGCACTTGGGTATGCATTGACCAGATCACTGACCATATAACACGTGCTGCTTTCTCGTAAACAGTCGCCTACGGTAAAGGAGCAGGTGCGTTTAAAACAACCAAAAAACTGCGCGATTAATCTGCATATACCAGATTTTCCAGGCTATGGAGTGCACTGGTATTTAGGTCCCACCCACCAAATATTAGAAGAAATGAATATGTGCATAAATAATAACCGCACCGGACCACTATGAAACATTTTGTAAATGTTTATTTTCATACCTTAATTGTTCTCAAACCGTGCCTGTGGCTGATCAAACACAACAGAAGTCATTGTCTGGACCCTGCGGAAGCTAACTCTCCATTTGGCTAAACAGACTCAATAACCCTCGAAGACGCTTTGGTGAATTTACGAAACAATACAAAAATAATTTAAATGTAAGTTAATAAGACTAACACAGACATTTGAAAACGTTAGCATATTTCGCTAATGCAAACAATGCTAGCTTGATTACATTATGATAGCACGTATAAATATGCATGAAAACACTCCTGCCTTGGATGGTTTAGTAAGTAAGAATTGTTTTAGTTATATTGTAAAACTTATAAACGTTGCTTGGAGTGATGAATGAAGAATCATTTCGAGCAGAAACATTATGGATCAATACTTATGGTTTGAGGAAAGAGACAGGAAGTACATTTTCAACCCGTAATACCTACGTTGAACAAACTCGTCCAAAAGATGGCGTCATAGCACCAACAATATCACAACTTTTAAGTTTCTGTGTCGGTGTTGTATCAAAATTATTTGTTGAATACAAAACATTATGGCTGTTCATGAAGAAAAATCCTTAAATTAGCCGCACCGTTTTTATAAGCCACAGGGTTCAAAACATGGGAAAAAAGTAGCGGCTTATAGTCCGTAAAATACAGTGAACATGATGAATGCCAACATTATGGCTGTTCGTGAAGAAAAATCCTTAAATTAGCCGCACCGTTTTTATAAGCCACAGAGTTCAAAACATGGGAAAAAAGTAGCGGCTTATAGTCTGTAAAACACAGTGAACATGATGAATGCCATCATTTTTGTGATTAATTGCAGGTGTTAACACCAAGGTCAAAGGACTAAGTTTAAAATTTGAAATTGGACCAATCCGAGGATTATGGAATCAGCAGGAATATGCCATAAACTAACTACAGCCAAAAACATTCACAAAATGCTGTCACATGAACAGTTTTCTAAAGTAACAACTTTGAAAAAATATATATTATTCGCCTTTTGTGTCAATTTAAAACAAACAAAAAGAGAGTTAAAGTGTTAAAAACAAGCATTCTCCAACAACACAATGTGGTTCAGTGCAGCAGTTTGGCCTACAAAAATAAACGGGAGTGACACCTCTCACATCTAATACACAGGCATGTAATGGATGAGTGAACATGCCAGTAAACAAACAGCAAGTTAATCGTGGCAACGTTTCTTACACGCCGTTTTACACATCGCCTGCTGCATATGCCATCCAGTGACGCGCTGTGTTGCGAAGGCCAGACTGGTTCTTGAGCTTGAAGAATCCTCAGATCCTACAGTGAGGAACGCACGTGTACCCACCCGAACAGGCCGGAAGTGGCAAGCAGGGCCAGAGGTCGCCAAGGCCATTGGCAGGCTCCAACACCAAGAGATAGTTGGCAGGGTGCAAGTAGGGAGAGCGGGGCTTGGCTGGGGTGATTCTCCACGCCTCTGGTCCAAGGCCACAAAGAGGGAACGCAGAGCCATGGTTGTGGAGGAGGTCTCAAGGGCAAACCAGGAGCAATATACCATCAAGGCCGTGTCTCAAGGTCGCCAAGGAAGATGGACCACTTGGGAAAGTACCAGCAGCAGACCCATCAGCTGGGCCGACTTATGGAAGATGCCACAAGCCAGACTCAGCTTCCTACTCAGGGCAACCTATGACACCTTACCATGCCCTAGAAACCTCCACCAGTGGTTCGGCCAGGAGGAGAGCTGTCCCCTGTGTGGTGCTCCCAACGCCAGCCTGCAGCACTTGCTATCAGGCTGCAAGATCGCGCTGACACAGAGTCGCTACAGATGGCGGCATGATCAAGTCCTGAGGAAACTGGCCGAAGTCCTGGAGAGCAGTAGACAGGAGGCCAACAGCCAGCCCATAGCCAAGCAACTTCCTGTCATGTTTGTGAGGCCAGGGGAAGGCAAAGGACACACCAGCCGACGAGGCCCCCGCAGTTTCCTCTCTCTGGCAAGGGACTGGAGTATGAGGGCTGACATCGGCAAACAGCTCCAGTTCCCCCGTGAAATCACCACCACTTCACTCCGCCCAGACATCGTGCTATGGTCTGCTGTTACCAAGTCTGCCATACTGATCGAGCTCACTATCCCCTGGGAGGAGGGAATCCAGGCTGCCTACGAGCGCAAAGCAGCCAAGTATGCAGATCTGGCTGCTGAGTGCAGAGAGGCAGGCTGGTTAACTACCATCTACCCTGTGGAAGTAGGCTGCCGGGGCTTCGTCGGCACATCAACTATAAGGCTGCTCCGAGATGTGGGAACGACTGGGGCTAAGCTCCAAAGGGAAACTAAGGCCCTTGCTGAGGAAGCAGAAAAGGGAAGCTTCTGGTTGTGGCTGAGGAGGAGGGATAAGTACTGGGGGTCGAGGCAATAAGATGGGTCAGCTGCAGGGGGTGGCAGGGAGACGTCCCTGCCACCGCTCCGCCACCAGGAGGCGTTCCGGGGTTAAAGAGAGCGAAACTCCAATGAGCGGTGGTCCCCGGCTGATGACCCTGCAGCTGACTCAAGGCGCTGTAGGAGGCGCGTCAGGCATACTTGCCCAGCAGAAACAACACCATATATGTACAATCAATCTGTAAAATACAGTGAACATGATGAATGCCATCATTTTTGTGATTAATTGCAGGTGTTAACACCAAGGTCAAAGGACTAAGTTTAAAATTTGAAATTGGACCAATCCGAGGATTATGGAATCAGCAGGAATATGCCATAAACTAACTACAGCCAAAAACATTCACAAAATGCTGTCACATGAACAGTTTTCTAAAGTAACAACTTTGAAAAAATATATATTATTCGCCTTTTGTGTCAATTTAAAACAAACAAAAAGAGAGTTAAAGTGTTAAAAACAAGCATTCTCCAACAACACAATGTGGTTCAGTGCAGCAGTTTGGCCTACAAAAATAAACGGGAGTGACACCTCTCACATCGAATACACAGGCATGTATTGGATGAGTGAACATGCCAGTAAACAAACAGCAAGTTAATCGTGGCAACGTTTCTTACACGCCGTTTTACATATCGCCTGCTGCATATGCCATCCAGTGACGCGCTGTGTTGCCTTTTTTAAAATGAAAACATTAAAAATATCAAAACCTAATATTTTTCTTTTCCTAATTTTTGGGTGGAACCAATGCATCAATCTCCAATATTGTGGGGTACTCGTTTACTTTGTACCTGGTTTTATTCCTACAGCCCTAGAATAAACATGTGTCCATTGATTTATTTAGTTCAATACATTTTCATTTATTTAATTTTGTTTAATTTGACAATTTTACTTCATTTATTTTTAAACCCATTTAATATTTGTATTGGTTTTATTTGATCTAATATCAGTTGTTTTATGATCTCAAGTAGCGCTAGGAAAAGATGACTATGTGCTGATGAAATAACTTAACCAATTTTCCAATTACTGAAAAAGAATGTACTAGTAGTGTCAAACCTAAAAGACCTCTTTTATGGGTTTAGGCAGCGCATGTGTTACCGTATTTTTCGAAGTATAAGTCGCACCTGCTGAAAATGCATTAAAAAGAAGGAAAAAAACATTATGCAACTTTCATAAACTTTGAAAAAAAACTGCGACTTATAGTCCGAAAAATACGGTAATTGTAACTTACATTCAGTTCAATAATAGATCGTCTTGAGCAGAGTTGTGCGTAAAGTTTTCAGTCAGAGACAAATACATAAAACACGAAACATGCCGACTGCGCACATTTGCTGTGTATAATTAAGCGATGGCGTCTCATTCTTGGAAGTTTTGTTTGCAGAGACTCTAATTGTCCTCTCGTGTCTAATTGCTGTTGTGTGAGGCCCATTCAGAGAGAGAAAGAGTTCCCTGTGCAAACCAAAACACTGCTTTGTTTCTTCAGATTTGAAACACTGTCTTATGTGTTGTTAGTAATGCATGCAGGTAGGGATGGACAATTAATAGAATTTTGATTTCAACTATAATAAATATTGTAATCCGTGCGTGCAAATTCCTGAGCTTGTACGGTGAAACAAATTAGGTGCAAAAAAGAGCACTTTTACTAGAAGTCTGTGATGTCACCATGGTTGCTATGTTTTATTTGACACAGCGCTAGTAGGCCTAATCCATAGTCACTCAACAAAAAAAGTAAGGCATTTCCGCTTTGAGGAAACCACGGAAGCAGTCACAGCATTGGTCTTTAAAATGGAATTCGCAGTTAAACGCGGAATATCACGAGAAATTGACACAAATATGACTGAAATGCTGTCATTTTGAGTAGAATCAACATTTGTTAGGGAAAATAATGTGTCCGGTATTGCTCATTCTACCCCGAAACATTCAACACTCCTGAACTTTATAAACATTGTGAGGACGGCCACTTGACACAGCGACTAAAGTACGAAAACCAACAAGAACAATCCATACACCCACAACACAGCTCATCTGCTTGTGTTGTTGTGAACGACATCATCAATGTAAGATCAATGTACAAACAGGACAGCAGTCGCAACTTGACAGGCTTGCTCTCCTTTTTTCAAAACGGCCTCAAATCGTCTCCATACATCAAGCTCAGAAAAGCAGCACACTTCCCCCCTTCATAATAACATAACATCCAGTCTGACTGTGCTAACAAAATAAAGGTTTCAACAAAGTACCTTACAAAACGACAATGGTCTTAAAGCACTTGTTGATATGTTTACACAATTATTATGCTTTGACCTAAAATACTGGTTTAAATTGTCCAAATATGTAGATATTTAGTTTTAATTAACACACATTTTATTAAATATTAGTGTCACAAAATGACACAAAACGCACACATTATGGTGGTAAAAATCAGTATAAAAAGTAAAAATGTTAATAATTAAAAACACTTACAACAGAAAAACTGAGTTTTGTTGCAATTGTTAATTTATTGCGGTTACTATTGTTCTTCTTTTCTCATTTGTATCCTTTGTTCTAGAAAGAGGTTCCGCAGCCTCCGAAGCAGAACCTCCAGGTTCTGTAACAGCTTCTTCCCTCAAGCCGTAAGACTCTTGAACGCATCATAATTAAATCATCCCCTCAACTCCCCCCAAAATGGATTAACTCGCTGGAATAAAAAAGACAATATAACATAAAACGTGGACGCACGTGAAAAAGTGCAATGTATTTATCTGTACAGTAATCTATTTATTTATTTTTATATATTTATTTATTTTATACATATATATATTTATATATTATTTTTATATATTTATTTATTTATTTATTTATATATGCACCTTATTGCTTTTTTATCCTGCACTACCATTAGCTTATGTAACGAAATTTCGTTCTTATCTGTGCTGTAAAGTTCAAATTTGAATGACAATAAAAAGGAAGTCTAAGTCTAAGTCTAAATATCTAGTGTGTGTGACAATCATTGGCACCTTAACTTTAAATCTATAGTCGTGTTCTGGTGTTACAATACATACTCATGTTTTCAAATGAATGAATAGTCGTGTTATTAATTGTAATTTCAATATCATCCATTCATTTTCAATTTAAAATAATTGCGATTATTATTTTTGCCATAATCATCCAGCCCTACATGCAAGTATGACAAACAAACCTCAAAGTGTTTCTTTGGTGCTGACAGTACATGTCTGAGTGCAGGTTTGTGGCCGTGGTCTCCAGAGAAGACTGACAGGTGAAAAGGGAACCCGATCATCTGCTGACATACGCTCCCAGTAACTTAGCACAAGACTGATTCTGTTGGACACACACAAACTGTGTCAGTGACACATGCAGCGTAAATAATTCACGACCTG
Source organism: Nerophis lumbriciformis (assembly GCF_033978685.3). Lineage (NCBI taxonomy): Eukaryota > Metazoa > Chordata > Actinopteri > Syngnathiformes > Syngnathidae > Nerophis > Nerophis lumbriciformis. The sequence goes on from NC_084576.2 coordinate 1,193,168, forward strand.
ACACGACTGGCAGAACTATCACTTTGCACTCTCTCGCAGAGTGGCGGGTCACATGACCAAACTGCACTTGCTGACATCTCATGCTTGGCGATAGGAAGGTATTTACTGAAAAACAGCAGATCACTTTCATCTTATAAAAGTTCTCTGAATAGCTTTTTGTAATAGGTTCTTAGAAAAACCAAAGCTTGGACTAACATGAAAACAGACTCCTGCTATAGAGGCTGTACAGTGGTTCTTCTCAACAGCAGCCGATCAGCTGCTGTTGACGGTCCCTGACACAAGGCTGAAGCTTAGAGGTGACAGAGCTTTCGCCGTTGCTGCTCCCAAGCTCTGGAACGACCTACCCCTGAGTGTTAGACAAGCCTCCTCTCTTCCTGTTTTTAAATCTCTCTTAAAAACATACTTTTATTCCATGGCTTTTAACACTGAGTGATATCCATCCTGCAATGGCGCCCCATAATACACCTGCTGTGATCCTGTTTTTATGTTTTTATGTTTTTATTAATTCTATTTTAATTATTTATTTTTTATCGTGTTCTGTTTGTGTTGTGTTGTGTTTGCTCGGTACTCGTTTTATCTTTTAACCTGCTCATTGTACAGCACTTTGGCTACCCCTGTGGTAAATTTTAAATGTGCTCTATAAATAAAGTTGATTTGATTTGATTTGATTCTTAATCTTTTGATCTCGGGGTCCAACTTTTCTACCACATAGGAGGGCCCATTCAAATATTAATGCTGAATTAGTCTTAACTTTAATCATATTCCATAATTATACAGTTTACAATCAAATTATTTGGAAGCATGTGTTAATCACAAAGATGATTTATTTCACACATAAACCTTAGGCTTAGGTGAGGCTATATAGAAGCCCTTCAATCCAGCACATCAGCCCTGTTCTGCAGCAACTCCACTGGCTACCCATCAAACATCGCATCCACTTTCAAATAATTCTCCTCACTTTCAAAGCCATCCATAACCTCTCTCCATCATATCTCTCTGACCTGATCCATGTCGCCACGCCCTCACGTTCCCTAAGATCCTCTTCATCCATCCATCTCACTGTCCCTTTATTTAAAGTGTCCACCATGGGTGCCCGAGCTTTCAGCCGCTTTGCCCCACATCTTTGGAACTCTTTACCACCAGACCTTCGCAACTTAGATTGAATATCCCTCTTCAAATCAAGACTCAAAACACACCTATTCCTGACTGCTTATTCATTGTAATCATCTTTTCTCTTCTCTTTGTTATTGTTGTTGTTTTTATTTATCCAATTTGATTTTATTGTTGTGATTTTGTGCGGTGTCCTTGAGTGCCCAGAAAGGCGCCTTATAAGTCAAATGTATTATTATTATTTAGAAATATAAGTACTAAACAAATATACTGCAAAAGAATGGACTCAAAATTAACTAATAAATGTACATATGCTAAAATAAGTAATTAATAATGAATATGTTTACCAACTAAACTGTCAATAAAATATAAGTGCAAATGGAAATACAGATTCACCACTTTAGTCATAATTTTTGCAATTAAAAGAAACTTCTCTATAACTTTAGCTCCAGACTTCTGTTTGAGATTGTCATTACTGCCACAAGTGGTGGAAAAGCGTATTACAACTGAGTACCTTTGTGGCCCAAACGGACCACAGCTGGGAATTATATTTTTGGTGGCCCTCAGTTTAGGGTTCTGGTTCACAGACCAACAATGGCAGAGGCGTGTATAGAGAGTATGGCCAACTGGCTTTCAGAGTTAGTAGCAAACATGGCGCCCTATAGTCACAGGAGGGGCATTTGACCCATCACTTAGGAGATCATCTGGCCATGCTCTCTGATTGGTCAAAAACCCCTCAAGTGACTACAGGTTGCCATTTTTGCTACCAACTTTGAAACCCAGTTGGCCATACTTTTGAACAATGGGCCACGGCCCTATATTTATATATTTAAGAACCACTGATATAAAAGGTCTATGACTAGCCTTGTTGTAGTAGCCACCTTAATCACTCGTCTTGAGAACTGTGTGGGCATTAAGGGCGCCGCCCTCAACTGGTTCCGGTCGTACCTAACCGACAGGAGTTTTTGTGTAAAAGTAGACAGTTTTATGTCGTCCACAGCTCCTTTACCACATGGGGTCCCCCAGGGCTCAATCCTTGCCCCAATTTTATTTGCGCTTTACCTTCTCCCCCTTGGTTCTATTTTTAGGAAGTACAGTATTGCATTTCATTTTTATGCCGATGATTGCCAGATTTATTTTCCCATGGCACAAAATAACACGGTTCAACGTCTTATTGACTGCCTGCACGACATCAAAGTCTGGCTTTCAGCTAACTTCCTGAGCCTAAATGAAGACAAAACAGAAGTTATGTTGTTCGGTCCAAGTCGCTCTCCCTCCCCCAACGTTGACCTCGGCACTCTGACCCCGTATCTCAGCGACTCTGTCACAAACCTGGGGGTAAAGTTTGACTCAGATTTTAAATTCGAAAAACAAATCAGCAGCGTCGTTCAAAAAAGCTTTTATCAATTACGCCAAATAGCGAAAGTGAAACCGCTTCTATCAAGACATGATCTTGAGAAATTAATCCACACTTTTATCTCGACTCGTCTTGATTATTGTAATGCCCTGTATGTTGGCATTAGCCAGGCCTCCCTCGCCCGCCTGCAGCTCGTGCAGAACTCTGCTGCTCGTCTGCTAACACAGACCCGCAGACGTGAGCACATCACCCCTATTTTAGCGTCCCTTCACTGGCTCCCTGTGCGTTACCGAATACATTTTAAACTCCTTTTATTTGTTTTTAAATGTCTAAACAACCTCGCGCCAACCTATCTCTCCGACCTCCTTCAGCCTTACTGCCCCTCCCGATCCTTAAGATCAGCCGATCAGCTGCTGTTGACGGTCCCTGACACAAGGCTGAAGCTTAGAGGTGACAGAGCTTTCGCCGTTGCTGCTCCCAAGCTCTGGAACGACCTACCCCTGAGTGTTAGACAAGCCTCCTCTCTTCCTGTTTTTAAATCTCTCTTAAAAACATACTTTTATTCCATGGCTTTTAACACTGAGTGATATCCATCCTGCAATGGCGCCCCATAATACACCTGCTGTGATCCTGTTTTTATGTTTTTATGTTTTTATTAATTCTATTTTAATTATTTATTTTTTATCGTGTTCTGTTTGTGTTGTGTTGTGTTTGCTCGGTACTCATTTTATCTTTTAACCTGCTCATTGTACAGCACTTTGGCTACCCCTGTGGTAAATTTTAAATGTGCTTTATAAATAAAGTTGATTTGATTTGATTTGATTTAGTGTGGTGGTGTGAAACTCGATTTATTGACACATCCTTTTGGAAAATAAAAAAAGCATTCATGATGTTTCCTGGACTGATTTTAAAGATAACATAAATCGTCTAATGTGCATCTAAATTGATAAACACTGTGCGCATGACAACCAGTCATTATGTTTTTATGTGGACAGATATTTTTTTAACTTCACTTGCGTAGATGAACATGCTTTTTAACACGAGTGTGTTTGGAAGTATTCATTTTTGCTTAAAGAGTTCTGTTTTCCGACAGTCTGTGGGTCCGTGAATGTGCCCTGACTGGTCATTAGATGGGCAATACAAGGAAAAGGGAGAGTGAGAGGTGCAAGCCTCCTTGTCATTCTTTTAACATCCTTTCAAAGCAAAGTATTTGAGATTTTTGACTTAAGTCGGAATGTCGTAGACGAAGGTCATTTCCGGGAGTCATCCGCGGAATCCGTAAGAATTGGCAAGTCTGAGGAGGAGGTGTTTCCTTGCATGCTTTGTTGTAGTTATCTTCGATTGTGATATCCTGCATTTTTAAAAGGACCCATTGCGTGCAGATGACAAAAACTTCACTAACATTTATGCTCCTGAAAATTAATCTGTCAGTTATTTTTTATAGTGTCAATTAGTTGTAAGTATTAAAGGGGAACATTATCACCAGACCTATGTAAGCGTCAATATATACCTTGATGTTGCAGAAAAAAGACCATATATTTTTTTTAACCGATTTCCGAACTCTAAATGGGTGAATTTTGGCGAATTAAACGCCTTTCTATTATTCGCTCTCGGAGCGATGACGTCACATCGGGAAGCAATCCGCCATTTTCTCAAACACATTACAAACACCGAGTCAAATCAGCTGTTATTTTCCATTTTTTCGACTGTTTTCCGTACCTTGGAGACATCATGCCTCGTCGGTGTGTTGTCGGAGGGTGTAACAACACCAACAGGGACGGATTCAAGTTGCACCAGTGGCCCAAAGATGCCAAAGTGGCAAGAAATTGGACGTTTGTTCCGCACACTTTACCCACGAAAGCTATGCTACGACAGAGATGGCAAGAATGTGTGGATATCCTGCGACAGATGCATTTCCAACGATAAAGTCAAAGAAATCTGCCGCCAGACCCCCAGGAAAAGAGAGCGGATGAGGGTATGTCTACAGAATATATTAATTGATGAAAACTGGGCTGTCTGCACTCTCAAAGTGCATGTTGTTGCCAAATGTATTTCATATGCTGTAAACCTAGTTCATAGTTGTTAGTTTCCTTTAATGCCAAACAAACACATACCGATCGTTGGTTAGAAGGCGATCGCCGAATTCGTCCTCGCTTTCTCCCGTGTCGCTGGCTGTCGTGTCGTTTTCGTCGGTTTCGCTTGCATACGGTTCAAACCGATATGGCTCAATAGCTTCAGTTTCTTCTTCAATTTCGTTTTCGCTACCTGCCTCCACACTACAACCATCCGTTTCAATACATGCGTAATCTGTTGAACCGCTTTAGCCGCTGAAATCCGAGTCTGAATCCGAGCTAATGTCGCTATACCTTGCTGTTCTAGCCGCCGTGTTTGTTTGTGTCGGCATCACTATGTGACGTCACAGGAAAATGGACGGGTGTATATAACGATGGTTAAAATCAGGCACTTTGAAGCTTTTTTTTTAGGGATATTGCGTGATGGGTACAATTTTGAAAAAAACTTCGAAAAATAAAATAAGCCACTGGGAACTGATTTTTAATGGTTTTAACCCTTCTGAAATTGTGATAATGTTCCCCTTTAAGTAGATAAGCAACTGTACGAGGAACGCCCACATTACATCGTCAGACTTTTGGTGTGATTTCATGTTCAGAACCTGAGCCCATCTTCCCACACAACTGATGTGGTTAACAATATGAGCAAAAATAAATAAATCAAACATTTGCCATTTCCGGACTTCCCTGCTCTACCATGTCCTCTTCCACAGACATTTTTCTTCATGCTCTCTCAGCATTTCCATCCATCCATCCATTTTCTACCGCTTATTCCCTTCGGGGTCGCTGGAGCCTATCTGAGCTACAATCGGGCGTAAGGCGGGGTACACCCTGGACAAGTCGCTACCTCATCGCAGGGCCAACACAGATAGAGAACATTCACACTAGGGACCATTTATTGTTGCCAATCAACCTATCCCCAGGTGCATGTCTTTGGAGGTGGGAGGAAGCCGGAGTACTTCCTCAAGAGGAAAACATCAGTAGAAGAGGACGCAAAATAGAATACTCACAGCTTACCTTCTTTTTCTCTGGTTTTTGAGCTCTGGGTCTGTTCTTTCTCCGTCTTTCCACAGTTTATGACTTTGTCTTTCTCCCCTCAAGGGTTCGCCTATTTTTTGGTATTGGCTTGAGTCTTTTACCTGTAGACATCAGTCACTATGTTTCCATGCACTAAATTGGTCTGATTTCCCAAACAGTTTGTTTTTTTGTACTTTCGCACCGAGGTGTGAAGTCCAAGTGTCCATGCACTCTTTAATGAGATTATTGGTCATACAACCATCTCCGGGTTGGGGAGGAGATCTTGCCCCAAGTGGAGGAGTTCAAGTACCTCGGAGTCTTGTTCACGAGTGAGGGAAGAGTGGATCGTGAGATCGACAGGCGGATCGGTGCGGCGTCTTCAGCAATGCGGACGCTGTATCGATCCGTTGTGGTGAAGAAGGAGCTGAGCCGGAAGGCAAAGCTCTCCATTTACCGGTCGATCTACGTTCCCATCCTCACCTATGGTCATGAGCTTTGGGTTATGACCGAAAGGACAAGATCACGGGTACAAGCGGCCGAAATGAGTTTCCTCCGCCGGGTGGCGGGGCTCTCCCTTAGAGATAGGGTGAGAAGCTCTGCCATCCGGGGGGAGCTCAAAGTAAAGCCGCTGCTCCTCCACATGGAGAGGAGCCAGATGAGGTGGTTCGGGCATCTGGTCAGGATGCCACCCGAACGCCTCCCTAGGGAGGTGTTTAGGGCACGTCCGACCGGTAGGAGGCCGCGGGGAAGACCCAGGACACGTTGGGAAGACTATGTCTCCCGGCTGGCCTGGGATCGCCTCGGGGTCCTACAGGAAGAGCTGGACGAAGTGGCTGGGGAGAGGGAAGTCTGGACTTCCCTGCTTAGGCTGCTGCCCCCGCGACCCGACCTCAGATAAGCGGAAGAAGATGGATGGATGGATGGACACCATGTGCCTCCCGTACACTTGGGGGCGCTATTTCCTTATAGTGCAGTTAAATTAATTCATTTTCCAGTTGACCTATGACGTCACCCGAGCCATCTGTGGAGCCTTACAACTTGTTTTAACTGATGTCCGCTGTAATATTGGCACATAGTACATCTCTAATGGCTATGTTGATGTTAAATAGCAGACAACACTAGGAAATGATCTTGGATTGTGCTACAAATCACAAACATGACGCTACTACCAAGAATGTATCTGGGCTAATGCAATGAAAGAGTTTTTTCAAAAGGAATTTTCGGACAAAAATCATGGAAACAAAACGTTTGAATGTCTCAAAGTTCATCCAAAAGGCTCTGTGGATTGATGGAAGGACTTTTAAATCCGAAGGACGAGACAGTTTGTGCCCTGACTGATATCCTGGAGGAAGCTTGCTATTGTTCTGGACTATATTGCCAATTGTATGGAAAGTGCAGCATGAAGAGGTTTTTGTACTTTATTATTAGTCTTTAATAGACCTGCTTCATTCTAGTTCACCTCAGTCGTATTTCATTTGGGAGTCCGAATTAAGCCGGCATTCCACATTTCCTTAGCTACCTTCTTCTTTCAACCATCGATGCACTTCAAAATGTATTCTTTTAATTTTTGAATCAAATAAAACAGTCTCCTCTTCATTACAATTGTTGCTATGTTTTTATTAAATGGTATCTTCTTCCGGGTTGTATGCTGCCCGTTGAGACGGAACCATGCGCGATACTAAGGGTCCTCTCCTGGCGCATACTCCCCTCGAGAGATCTGGCTTCCAATCGCCTAATCCGGGTGTGTTGGTCCGATTTTTCAAAAACCGAACACGATCGGATTAAGGTGTTTCAATGGGCTGTATGTGACTTATTTAGAGCCAAACTATATAAGAAGTTGGACTAATTTAGTGAATGGACACAAACTGATTTTTAGGCCCAGAACTATGAAATATTTGCCAATTATCAGCCATTTAGGAGCCATTTAAAATGTGTTATTTTGTAGAGACAGGGTTTAAAGGGGCCCTATTATCGTCGGATGAAAAGATGATGAAAAGAGCAGAGCTCCCTCCCCCCATTCTCAGCACATTCTACAGAGGCACTATAGAGAGCCTGCTGACCAACAGCATCTCTGTCTGGACTGGAGCCTGCAATGCCTCAGACTGGAAGTCTCTCCAGAGAGTGGTGAGGACGGCGGAAAAGATCATCAGGACTCCTCTTCCTCCTATCCAGGAGATCGCAAAAAGCCGCTGCCTGACCAGGGCTTAGAAAATCTGCAAAGACTCCTCCCACCCCCACCAAGGACTGTTTTCACTGCTGGACTCTAGAAAGAGGTTCCGCAGCCTCCGAAGCAGAACCTCCAGGTTCTGTAACAGCTTCTTCCCTCAGGCCGTAAGACTCTTGAACGCATCATAATTCAATTATCCCCTCAACTCCCCCCAAAATGGATTAACTTGCTGGAATAAAAAAGACAATATAACATACATCCATAAACGTGGACACATGTGAACAAGTGCAATATATTTATCTGTACAGTAATCTATTTATTTATTTATATACATATATTTATTTTATATATATATATTTATATATTATTTATATATATATTTATTTATTTATTTATTTATATATGCACCTTATTGCTTTTATATCCTGCACTACCATGAGCTTGTGTAACGAAATTTCGTTCTTATCTGTGCTGTAAAGTTCCAATTTGAATGACAATGAAAAGGAAGTCTAAGTCTAAGTCTATTATGCAAAACCATCTTGTTGTGCATGTGTGTGTGTGTGTGTGTGTGTGTGTGTGTGTGTGTGTGTGTGTATTTGGGATCTGCGTAAGTCCTAAAAATATGAAATCCAACCATGGAAGCATTGCGTGGATATTTATATAACAATACTGCCTTCCTTCACCCTAACCCTTCCTCCAAACGAGCCGTTTGGAATATGCCCCATTGGTGACGTTTTTGCCATTGGTTACATCAGCAGATTATCAATCAATCAATCAATCAATGTTTATTTATATAGCCCTAAATCACAAGTGTCTCAAAGGGCTGCACAAGCCACAACGACATCCTCGGTACAGAGCCCACATAAGGGCAAGGAAAAACTCACCCCAGTGGGACGTCGATGTGAATGACTATGAGAAACCTTGGAGAGGACCGCATATGTGGGTAACCCCCCCCCCTCCTCTAGGGGAGACCGAATGCAATGGATGTCGAGTGAATCTGACATAATATTGTGAGAGTCCAGTCCATAGTGGATCCAACATAATAGTAACAGTCCAGTCTATAGTGGGGCCATATTATCCACATATGGTATACATTTACCCAAAGTGCTTTGCGCATTTCTACCATTGTGATCAATAAAGTTCCTTCTTTTTCTCTATCCTATTGTTGTGGGCAGTGTTGGGACTAACGCGTTACAAAGTAACGCGTTAGTGTAACGCCGTTACTATCGGCGGTAACCAGAGGTGTGGACTCGAGTCACATGACTTGGACTCGAGTCAGACTCGAGTCATGAATTTGATGACTTTAGACTCGACTTGACAAAATGTAAAAAGACTTGCAACTCGACTTAGACTTTAACATCAATGACTTGTGACTTCACTTGGACTTGAGCCTTTTGAATTGACATGACTTGACATGACTTGCTACTTTCCCCAAAACCCAAAGATGAAAAAGTTATTCGGGAGCGCTCCGTATTTTTCATTGTGTACTTGTCTATCAGCGTTGCGTGTGTCAGCTGGTGTGCTCTCAGTACAACAGCCAATCAAATTACATCTACTTTGTTTTCATCACACAGCATTCATCCAATCAAATTGCAGGACAACCAACGAAGAAGACATGTCCAAACCACACGCCAGTGAACAAAAAATGATACCTAAAATAATTTTGTGTGGGTATAAAAATTACGAGGTGGTCAACACAAAACGGTTTGCAGTATGCAACACATGCGGTTCGAAAATGACTGATGGAGAGGCAACAACTTCCAACTTCGTCCGGCATTTGAAGTTGCACAAAGAACGGTAAGTTTTGAATGTAAGATAACGTTTATTGGCTAAGTAACGTGACTTTTATTTGCTGTGTAGTTAAATCAGTGAGGCTGTAAACTCACTGCTAACGTTATAACGTTGTTGCAAACACGGGAATCTGTTGCAGTTCACTACCTTATTCATACTTTTTGTTCAGTGATTTTTTTTTAAGCAGGGTTACGTTAGTCAATATATCACACGTAACGTTAGACAGCACCGCGTATTTTAGCCACCTAAAAAAAGACAAAAATAGTAAAATAAAGGTCAGTTAAAATGTATACTATATTATGAATATGTGTACCGTTTTAGCTAGCTTTCTGACATACTGTTGGTTGTTTACCTCAGTGGTCCCCAACCACCGGGCCGCGGCCCGGTACTGGTCCGTGGATCGATTGGTATCGGGCCGCACAAGAAATAATTTTTTTTCCTTTTCTTTTTTTTTAATTAAATCAACATAAAAAACACAAGATACACTTACAAGTAGTGCACCAACCCAAAACAACTCTCTCCCCCCTTTTGTTCTGGGCATTGAACATGAAGACTCTTCCTTCACTGTTCCGAGTGGCCATGAGAGTCTTGGCAGTGCCTGCCTCCAGTGCTCCAGTGGAGCGAGTTTTCAGCCATGGTGGCATCATACTACGCCCCCATCGTGCACAAATGACTGACAGACTCTTGGCTAATTTGGTCTTTTGCAAATGCAATGCAGCATAGGGCCCTGACATATAAAAAGTACAACTTTTTTGTTATGTTCACGTATATGTCATGTTTTTTCAATGTTAACACTTTTGTACAAATAAGTACATTTGCACTTTATTTTTCAATGTGTTTGTTCTGTAAAGGAATGAGTTAATGTTTAAAATGACTGGTTAATAGTGCTATTATAAAGTGCAATGTCAGCACAATTTTCTTTCCTGCAATTTAAAATGCACTTGTTTTAATAAATAAATACAGCGTTTGAAAAGCATACACAATCTGTGTTAATATATTAGTCTGTGGTTAAAAGGACTTGAAAGGACTCGAAACTCAAAATGCAGGACTTAGGACTTGACTTGAGACTTTCCAGTCTTGACTTTGGACTTGACTCGGGGCTTGCCTGTCTTGACTCGGGACTTGACTCGGACTTGAGGGCAAAGACTTGAGACTTACTTGTGACTTGCAAAACAATGACTTGGTCCCACCTCTGGCGGTAACTAGTAATCTAACGCGTTATTTTTTATATTCAGTAACTCAGTTACCGTTACTACATGATGCGTTACTGCGTTATTTTGCGTTATTTTTTATGTAGTATCGGCTAGAAACTGAGAAGATCTGAGTGTTGCAGCGCTGCTGAAGAGGCAACAAAAAAGAGGCGCGCCGCGCGCTGTCTGTGTGTGTGTGTGTGTGTGAGTGTGTGTGTGTGTGGGAGGGGGCGTGTCTGTGTCTACTATCAAGACGTCATGGCGAACCCCGAAGCCGAGTTTCTTAAAATGGAGATATTGTCAGTACGTTTCTTTTATCGACCACAAAGAAAAGAACATTTTAGTTAAATGTAAGTTTCAAATATGCTGAAACAGCGACAAAAACAACATGCTTCGATGAAGCTAGTAAAGAGACACACACTCACCTCCACTTCCAACAGCGGCTGGATTCTAACGAGGCACTGCACACTGAAGGTACACACACTCTGTCAATTCTCTTATATACTCTTTCATTTTAAACTTTTAGAGTGTTTGATTATCACATCACTCTAAATGTTTAGACTATAAAGTTCACAAACCTAAAGAGGGATACTAGTGGGCCAGGCTAATATTTCCTTGTCTCTAAACTAAGTGGGGAAATGTGTAGAGTGTTCTGGGCTTCAGACATGATTTTATTTCACAATTCCTTGAGATAAAAAAACGCCTGGTTAGGCTTTATGTATGTAGTGTGTGCCTTTCTTGTTTTACAGCTATGTTGTTATTATGCTGTTTGTTACTTATGTATGTTAAGTTGCAGCTATTTAAAATAGTTTTGTCAATTTGTTCTGGTCTGAAACAAATTGGCCCTTTAAAACATATCTTTGTCTTTGTGTGTTGTATGTAGAGCACATTGCTTAGCAGAGTTCAGTGATGCAAATGCATGTCAAGTTGATCAACAGATTGTATTATTCTCCAGTGCAATAACAGTACTAAAATGAAGGCTAAAAGGGCATTAAATGGGGCCTTAAAAAAATAAAAAAAATATATATAAGTAACTAAATAGTTACTTTTCACAGTAACGCATTACTTTTTGGTTTAAGTAACTGAGTTAGTAACTGAGTTACTTTTGAAATAAAGTAACTAGTAACTGTAACTAGTTACTGGTTTTCAGTAACTAACCCAACACTGGTTGTGGGGCAGACTGGCTCGCACATGCAAATGCATCATCCGCTGTTGCCATTTCAAATTCAAAGCAGCGTATAGTTCCAACGTAATCTGTCAGTAGACTCTCGGTGGAAGCACTAAAAAACAACAAAGATGACGGGGAAAAGACTCTGTCGAAGTGGAGGCGCATCGAGCAGAAAACGGCTTGAAAACGGTCTGTAAAACCTAATCTATGCACTATTTTGACCAAGTTATACAAAACCAGTGAAGTTGACATGTTGTGTAAATGGTAAATAAAAACAGAATTCAATGATTTGCAAATCCTTTTCAATTTATATTCAATTGAACAGACTGCAAAGACAAGATACTTAACGTTCCAACTGGAAAACTTTGTTATTTTTTGCAAATATTAGCTCATTTGCAATTTGATGCCAGCAACATGTTTCAAAAAAAGCTGGCACAAGTGGCAAAAAAGACTGAGAAGGTTGAGGAATGCTCATCAAACACAGGTGAACAGGCTAATTGGGAACAGGTGGTTGCCATGATTGGGTATAAAAGCAGCTTCCATGAAATGCTCAGTCATTCACAAACAAGGATTGGGCTAGGGTCACCACTTTGTCAACAAAAATGTGAGCAAATTGTCAAACATTTCTCAACGAGCTATTGCAAGGAATTTAGGGATTTCACCATCTACGGTCCGTAATATCATCAAAAGGTTCAGAGAATCTGGACAAATCACTAACCGTAACATTGAATGCCCGTGACATTGGATTCCTTAGGCGGTACTGCATCAAAAAGCGACATCAGTGTGTAAAGGATATCACCACACTGGCTCAGGAACACTTCAGAAAACCACTGTCAGTAACTAAAGTTGGTCGCGACATCTGTAAGTGCAAGTTAAAACTCTTCTATGTAAAGCGAAAGCCATTTATCAACAACACCTCATCTAAGATGGACTGACACAAAGTGGAAAAGTGTTCTGTGGTCTGTCGAGTCCACATTTCAAATTGTGTCTTCCGGAACGAAGAGGAAAAGAACCATCCAGACTGTTATAGGCGCAAAGTGTAAAAGCCAGCATGTGTGATGGTATGGGGGTGTATTAGTGCCCAAGGCATGGGTAACTTACACATCTGTGAAGGCACCATTAATGGACGCCGCTGCTTATTTCAGCAAGACCATGCCAAGCCACGTGTTACAACAGCGTGGCTTCATAGTAAAAGAGTGCGGGTACTAGACTGGCCTGCCTGTAGTCCAGACTTGTCTCCCATTGAAAATGTGTGACGCAATATGAAGCGTAAAATACCACAAAGGAGACTCCGGACTGTTGAACAACTTAAGATGTACATCAAGCAAGAATGGGAAAGAATTCCACCTTAAAAAATGTGTCTCCTCAGTTCCCAAACATTTACTGAGTGTTGTTAAAAGGAAATGCCATGTAACACAGTGGTAAAAATGCCCCTGTGCCAACTTTTTTGCAATGTGTTGCTGCCAGTACATTTTAAGTTGATGATTATTTGCAAAAAGAAATGAAGATTTTCAGTTCGAACATTAAGTATCTTGTCTTTGCAGTCTATTCAATTGCATATAAGTTGAAAAGTATTTGCAAATCATTGGATTCAGTTTTTATTTACCATTTACACAACGTGCCAACTTCACTGGTTTTGAGTTTTGTACTTTATTAGTTCAGTTAGAGAGGGGAAAAAAAAAAAAAAGTCTCCCATTCTTTCCCGAAATGACCTTACTTCCAGGCCACTGTTGGGTCGGTATGGCTGTGAGCCATTCCTGTGTGCGGTGTGGTCACAAGACTCCGATGAGTGCAGAGCAAATTGACTTTCCTTGTTAGAGGAGACACACTCTTAAGTAAGAATCAGCCATGGACGGGTTCAGTCCGCTTTCACATTCTCACAGCGGCCTGAATTGCACCTTTAAAAAGGTGAGAGCTGTTTGAATAAGCAAGTGGCGACATTCAGTTTGTACACTGATACACACGCAATCATTGTGTCAATCGACACCACATCCTAAAGGAAATGACTTTAAATGGTGCCATGGAAATATTACTCTTCGCCACTAACAGGTGTGCAAGAAGAGTGTCAACTTGCTGACAATGAAAGTGAAAATGACTCAGCTGTAATAACAAAAATGAACGCCCGTATTTAGGTCAGAATGACAATACTCTGTTGACTCGGCGTCATTTTGATTAAATTGTGAAAGCTTTCGTTTTTACTGTGAATTAACTATGAATTACTACACATGCAAAATGGACACACAAAAAAGCTGAAAATCATTATAAAAACTAGGTAAAAAGCACTTTCGATCAGATTGCTCTGATGTTATCAACATGATGATAACAACCAATATTTTGGGTAAAATATTTGGTTTGACAAAAATTAGGTTGTAATTTTACGATTAAAAAAAAAAAAAATCTGAATTTTACAATAATAGACATTTTGCAAAAAATAATTGGAAAATGACATTTTTACAAAAATATAGTGATCTAATAAGAACATTCTGAATAGAATAATATAAAAAATTGGTTTTAAAAGAGAAAATACTCACATTTTACAAGGATCAAATGATAAAGCATTATCTGTATTGTTCATCTGAATGTTCTAACAATAGACATTTTCTAAAAAAAAAAGTCTTAATTTAACAAGAATAATTGTTTACCATCTATAAGGATTCCATTTTGATTTAACAAGACAACTCTGAATTGTTGTTAAAATATCTTTTGATAAAATAATTGTAGTAATATGTCAGTAAAGTCATCATTTTAAAATTAAATACTATTGCAAGAAAAATATGCAATTTTACAGGAATTAAGTCAGATTTTTGCGATATAATAATCTGAATTTAACGAGAATAAATAAATTAAAATGCGTTCATGAAAAAAAAAAAAAATTTTACAAGAACATTTTGAATTACTATGAGAATTCTTTAAAATGTTTAGGACCACAATAAAGTCATAGTTTTATGAGAATAAGATTGTAATTTTACAAGAACAAAGTATGATTTCTGCGTACATTGTCTGAATGTTCTAACAATACTGTATTTTCAAGCAAAGTCTTACTTTTACAAGAATAAATGTTTAAAACACTTATTTTGCATATTTAAATTGATTTGAAGTATTAAGTCAAAGTATTACAATAATTGTTTTTATTTTAATTAAATAATCTTAATATCTTCATTTTAATTTGTTATTTTTACTAAAGAAAAATCTTAATTTTACAAAGTTTATTTTTTGTGAGAATGATGTTCTTTAATTGAATTATATGAGTACAACTGCATAATCATTATGAAAATAAAAGCATAATTTCAAAAGCCAGATTTGAATGAATCATTATGGAATTGAATCTTGAGAAAATTGTTATATAATGGCAATAAAGGTATACATTTGTGAGGATAAAGTCCAAATATTACAAAAATACTTTGTACAAAAATACAAAAACTAAGTCTAAATTTTGCGAGAAAAACATCTGAATATGCATGAATATGTGTCATTTTTACTCACAAAGTACTTTTAAAATAACTTTAAATGGTATAAATATACTATTTAAAGTTCTTTAAAGCTTATTTACAAAAATGGTGACGATAATTTTAATGAGTTGTAAGTCCAAATATTAGGAAAAGGCACTCTTTTGCACAACATGATTACCATTTTATGATAATAAAACTAATATTATGAGCATTGTATAATGTAGTTCAATAAATAATATCTGAGGGTGAGGGGGTTATTTCATGTAATCAGGCAGATGCACGATTCAAAAGCTTGAGCTATGTTGAGATTTAATATATACTTCCATCCATTAAAACGTTAGTAGTATGTTTAAATGGGTAAATGGAAGAAATAAGTGTATATATATATATATATACACATACACATACAGTACAACAAAAGTTTTGACACACCTCATTTCCGTGTCTTTTCTTTATTTTCATGACTATTTACATTGTAGATTGTCACTGAAGGCATCAAAACTATGACACCTGTGAAGTGAAAACCATTTCAGGTGACTACCTCTTGAAGCTCATCGAGAGAATGCCAAGAGTGTGCAAAACAGTACTGTAATCAAAGCAAATGGTGGCTATTTTGAAGAAACTAGAATACAAAACACGTTTTCAGTTATTTCACCTTTTTTTTTGTTAAGTACATAACTTGTGTTCATTTATAGTTGTGATGCCTTCAGTGACAATCTACAATGTAAATAGTCATGAAAATAAAGAAAACCCATTGAATGAGAAGGTGTGTCCAAACTTTTGGCCTGTACTGTATATACAGGTAAAAGCCAGTAAATTAGAATATTTAGAAAAACTTGATTTATTTCAGTAATTGCATTCAAAAGGTGTAACTTGTACATTATATTTATTCATTGCACACAGACTGATGCATTCAAATGTTTATTTCATTTAATTTTGATGATTTGAAGTGGCAACAAATGAAAATCCAAAATTCCGTGTGTCACAAAATTAGAATATTACTTAAGGCTAATACAAAAAAGGGATTTTTAGAAATGTTGGCCAACTGAAAAGTATGAAAATGAAAAATATGAGCATGTACAATACTCAATACTTGGTTGGAGCTCCTTTTGCCTCAATTACTGCGTTAATGCGGCGTGGCATGGAGTCGATGAGTTTCTGGCACTGCTCAGGTGTTATGAGAGCCCAGGTTGCTCTGATAGTGGCCTTCAACTCTTCTGCGTTTTTGGGTCTGGCATTCTGCATCTTCCTTTTCACAATACCCCACAGATTTTCTATGGGGCTAAGGTCAGGGGAGTTGGCGGGCCAATTTAGAACAGAAATACCATGGTCCGTAAACCAGGCACGGGTAGATTTTGCGCTGTGTGCAGGCGCCAAGTCCTGTTGGAACTTGAAATCTCCATCTCCATAGAGCAGGTCAGCAGCAGGAAGCATGAAGTGCTCTAAAACTTGCTGGTAGACGGCTGCGTTGACCCTGGATCTCAGGAAACAGAGTGGACCGATACCAGCAGATGACATGGCACCCCAAACCATCACCCAACCATGCAAATTTTGCATTTCCTTTGGAAATCGAGGTCCCAGAGTCTGGAGGAAGACAGGAGAGGCACAGGATCCACGTTGCCTGAAGTCTAGTGTAAAGTTTCCACCATCAGTGATGGTTTGGGGTGCCATGTCATCTGCTGGTGTCGGTCCACTCTGTTTCCTGAGATCCAGGGTCAACGCAGTCGTCTACCAGCAAGTTTTAGAGCACTTCATGCTTCCTGCTGCTGACCTGCTCTATGGAGATGGAGATTTCAAGTTCCAACAGGACTTGGCGCCTGCACACAGCGCAAAATCTACCCGTGCCTGGTTTACGGACCATGGTATTTCTGTTCTAAATTGGCCCGCCAACTCCCCTGACCTTAGCCCCATAGAAAATCTGTGGGGTATTGTGAAAAGGAAGATGCAGAATGCCAGACCCAAAAACGCAGAAGAGTTGAAGGCCACTATCAGAGCAACCTGGGCTCTCATAACACCTGAGCAGTGCCAGAAACTCATCGACTCCATGCCACGCCGCATTAACGCAGTAATTGAGGCAAAAGGAGCTCCAACCAAGTATTGAGTATTGTACATGCTCATATTTTTCATTTTCATACTTTTCAGTTGGCCAACATTTCTAAAAATCCCTTTTTTGTATTAGCCTTAAGTAATATTCTAATTTTGTGACACACGGAATTTTGGATTTTCATTTGTTGCCACTTCAAATCATCAAAATTAAATGAAATAAACATTTGAATGCATCAGTCTGTGTGCAATGAATAAATATAATGTACAAGTTACACCTTTTGAATGCAATTACTGAAATAAATCGAGTTTTTCAAAATATTCTAATTTACTGGCTTTTACCTGTATATATTTTTTTTCATAATAGACAAGATGAGGATTATTATTGAGAAAATTAACTGTAAGTGCTTTAGAGCCACTTACTGATTTGTTTTAGTCTGTTTTCAATAAAGAGGACAGTTACCTCCCAGCTAAGCAATCATATTGATTCCCTCCCTTTGTTTGTGTCTTGTACAGGGAGCCTGACATCCCGGCCTGGGCGCCTCTGCTCTACCAGCTGCAGCTGCTGGACGTCAGAGACAAACCAGACCCGTTAAATTTGCTCGTATCAGATCGCATCCGGATCGGCAACCAGAAGCGAGAACGAGGGAACTTTTATTTCCAGAGAGAGGAGTACAGCATGGCTGCACGGGCGTACTGCATGGCTCTGGATGTGCTGACCACCTGCAGCACAGGTAGATGCATCTCAGCTTTCATAACTTTATTATCATTATTAGTATTAACTGGACCAGCAATGTCGTGACAACGGGTGTAAAAGGATGTAGCGATCGACCGATACAGGTTTTTCAGGGCTGATACCAATACCGATTATTAGCAGTCAAGCACGCCGATAACCGATATTCATTTGTAGCACAAATGAGCCAAACATGAGTATTATATGTCAGTAAACAGCTGGACAAGACTTTGTTGTTTTTTAAACTATTTTTTGTAGGAAACGTCCATCCATCCATCCATTATATACCGCTTGTCCCTCTCAGTTGCGACATAATATTCTATGGGGTGCTAATGTTCTTCATTTAGCACCAAAAAACTTCAGGGGATTGCACTTATTACAGGTGTATAGAAGGAACATCACTTAAGGCCATTCAAATTGCTAAAATTCATTATGAAGACCAGTGAAATATCGTCCAAAGAACTCAAATGCCCTGTCAGATATCACAACATTATTGACATTGAGTGTAATTATTACTTTTAAATGAATTACAAAAATAATTGGGCTCCAGCAAAAAGGGTACTTTTCCCATGCAGGGAAAATGCAGTTCTTCAGCAGTGGTTATTATGATCTACTTCACTAATTATTTATTTTTCTAAATACTAAATACTGGTATCATATGTGTAGATATTGTATCTTCTGATGTAGTTCTGTTGTACTTGTAAAAAAAAAAAAGAAAAGAAAAAAAAAGGCTGATACTGATATACTGTACATCAAAATGCCAAATATTGGTCATCCCTAAAAATAATTTAACTACTGTTACAGCAAAAGACAAAAAAACAAAAAAACAACCAGTCTCAGTGGAGTCGGGTAGCCCCGATACCAATAATTTGGTACCGGTACTGAAATGTACATAGATACTTTTCGATACTTTTCCAAATAAAAAGGGAACTACGAAAAATGTCAATATAGGCTTTATTTTAACAGAACATCTTACAATAAATTCAACATGTTTCTTATTGCACTCAAGGAACAATTTTCGAAGGTTAAAATATAAATTAAATGGCATTAAACACATTGGGCTTTTATTGTTGCACTCAGAACAATTTACAATTTTCCATATTACATATAGTCTGCCATAATCAAGGATTATATTAGAATATAATAACAAACTTTATTGACATTATATTAAATGTTTCATCGTTTATGGTTGCCACTCCTGGCCTGTGCTTTATGAAAAATACAATTATTAGTAAGTACTAAAAACAAAACTATGAATACAAGTACACAGATAAGCCATGTTGCAGGTACCGGTAATAAACACATTTGTTCAAGATAAAACATCATTTGTAGCAATTTGTTACAAAATGTAGTCATTTCACTTGCATTAGTTGGCGCTAATTGGGCAGCTTTAACTCTGCTAATATTTGGCATCAAACCAAGCAGCAGTGTGTGCGTCTACCTATCTACATGTTATGTATCTACATGTGCACAGCAGGGGAGCTGGTTTACTTATGAGAGTAGCGTATGTGTGTTTGGGAGATTGTCAACGTGTTGGCTGAGTGACGTCATTGAGTGAGTGGGCGAGTAAAGAGAAAGAGACAAGGAGCGCGTGCACTGCGCACTAGAAGGATGAACGGGTCCGGTTGTCTCCTGCAAAACTATTAATAAAGCAACCAGATTGTCACAAATCAGCGGCCTCAAATTCTGACCCGAAAGCTTAGCTTAGCAGACCCATTGCCGGTTAAAGTGAAATGTGTTAACCTGACGAAAACATCGACCCTGAAGGGAACGTCTGCCCTGTGCTCCTCTACAACGGTCTGCACCGGAGCTGAACAGCAGGACAGGTGTAACAACTACATTATAACCTGTCACTCTTTACACAAATCAGCGGCCTCAAATTCTGACCCGAAAGCTTAGCTTAGCAAACCCATTGCCGGTTAAAGTGAAATGTGTTAACCTGACAAAAACATCGACCCTAAAGGGAACGTCTGCCCTGTGCTCCTCTACAACGGTCTGCACCGGAGCTGAACAGCAGGACAGGTGTAACAACTACATTATTACCTGTCACTCTTTATAACTCTTTATGCCGATCTGACTGTTCATTATTAAAATGTTTACCTAAGTTTGAAGCAAAGGTGGTTATACTAATCGCCACATTTGGCGAGGCGTGTTTTCATGCAACATTTGCAGTGCGGCGCCTCCCTGTTTAAAGCGTTATTTTTATCGTTAGTTTTGAAGTCCAAATACCTCAATATTGTGTTTCACCACCCTCGTTATTAACCAGTAGAATTGTAGTTTTTTGATATTCTTCCTCTCCAAGCTTGCTTGAATGCATTTTGTGTGTGTGTGTTTTGACACTCAACATCATGCGCCTCGGCTCTGTAGCCACTGCCACACAGCGGCATGCGGATGAAAAAACAGTACCGGTATTTTTCAAGGACAGTATAGTACCGATTTCAATTACTTAGTATTGCGGTACTTTATTAGTACCGGTACACCATACAACACTACAGTGGAGTCGCTCATTTTAACATCACCATCAAAACCTGCTGCTTGATTGTTTTGCATAATCACCGCTAATCAACATTATTCTCAGCTTGGTCTTCATCACTCCCATTACTGGCGAGGAAGAGGGCATGCAAGTCTAAAGCATGAGCTGCCTCATAATTCATCAATAATATGAAGAGTTATTACCAGGGCATTATGAAGATGCCATCATAAGAGGATGAGGAGACATTAATAGTGAAAGGGCATGCGTTGGCTTGGGACATACTATTAGGCACACCTGCACCATCCCATAAGGGCCAATGTAAGAGCCGTGTGGAAATGTCCCCTAATCTGACTTTGAATGGTGTCCTAATATATGTACATAGAACATAAAATGTGCATTTTTATAAATTATCAAACATTTTTTGTTTTACTTTTGAGAAACAATGTGCTTTACAGTAGACTATACCCATCCATCCATCCATTTTCTACCGCTTGTTCCTTTTGGGGAGCCTATCTCAGCTGCATTCGGGTGGAAGGTGGGGTACACCCTGGACAAGTCGCCACCTCTTCGCAGGGCCATACCCATCTTTGTTAAAAGAAAACAGGCTTCACTACACAGCTTAAATTAGAGCTCAGCCAACTGTCAAAACATCCACAATTTAGCTTTGTGTCATAGGTACAGCAAATTAGTGTCTTATTGTTATTATTCTTTACTAATAGTAAACATTTTTAAGAGCACACTCAAATACATTCCATATCTTGCCAGAAATGTGAACACATTCATTGTGACAAAGAAATGATCCCATTTTGGTTTTCAGATCCCATTTTGGGGGTATTTGGTTCCATTTTTTTTGTGTGTGAAATGTTCTTTTAATCAGGGACATGTTTATTTTGTCTTTAGAATATGTCACGGGCCAATAAAAAATGAGCTGTGTCCCATACTTTAGACACCCCTTAAGTACACTTTTGTGTAAAAAAAAAAAGAGGGGAAAAAAAGGCTTTGCTACACGTCTTAAATTAAACCTCGACATGTTTATTTTGTCTTTAGAATATGTCACGGGCCAATAAAAAATGAGCTGTGTCCCATACTTTAGACACCCCTTAAGTACACTTTTGTGTAAAAAAAAAAAAGAGAGAAAAAAAAAGGCTTTGCTACACGTCTTAAATTAAACCTCGACATGTTTATTTTGTCTTTAGAATATGTCACGGGCCAATAAAAAATGAGCTGTGTCCCATACTTTAGACACCCCTTAAGTACACGTTTGTGTAAAAAAAAAAAAGAGAAAAAAAAAAAGGCTTTGCTACACGTCTTAAATTAAACCTCGACATGTTTATTTTGTCTTTAGAATATGTCACGGGCCAATAAAAAATGAGCTGTGTCCCATACTTTAGACACCCCTTAAGTACACTTTTGTGTGTAAAAAAAAAAAAAAGAGGAAAAAAAAAAGGCTTTGCTACACGTCTTAAATTAAACCTCGACATGTTTATTTTGTCTTTAGAATATGTCACGGGCCAATAAAAAATGAGCTGTGTCCCATACTTTAGACACCCCTTAAGTACACTTTTGTGTAAAAAAAAAAAAGAGAAAAAAAAAAAGGCTTTGCTACACGTCTTAAATTAAACCTCGACATGTTTATTTTGTCTTTAGAATATGTCACGGGCCAATAAAAAATGAGCTGTGTCCCATACTTTAGACACCCCTTAAGTACACTTTTGTGTAAAAAAAAAAAAGAGAAAAAAAAAAAAAAGGCTTTGCTACACGTCTTAAATTAAACCTCGACATGTTTATTTTGTCTTTAGAATATGTCACGGGCCAATAAAAAATGAGCTGTGTCCCATACTTTAGACACCCCTTAAGTACACTTTTGTGTAAAAAAAAAAAAGAGGAAAAAAAAAAAGGCTTTGCTACACGTCTTAAATTAAACCTCGACATGTTTATTTTGTCTTTAGAATATGTCACGGGCCAATAAAAAATGAGCTGTGTCCCATACTTTAGACACCCCTTAAGTACACTTTTGTGTAAAAAAAAAAAAGAGGAAAAAAAAAAAGGCTTTGCTACACGTCTTAAATTAAACCTCGACATGTTTATTTTGTCTTTAGAATATGTCACGGGCCAATAAAAAATGAGCTGTGTCCCATACTTTAGACACCCCTTAAGTACACTTTTGTGTAAAAAAAAAAAAAGAGGGAAAAAAAAGGCTTTGCTACACGTCTTAAATTAAACCTCGACATGTTTATTTTGTCTTTAGAATATGTCACGGGCCAATAAAAAATGAGCTGTGTCCCATACTTTAGACACCCCTTAAGTACACTTTTGTGTAAAAAAAAAAAAAGAGGGGAAAAAAAGGCTTTGCTACACGTCTTAAATTAAACCTCGACATGTTTATTTTGTCTTTAGAATATGTCACGGGCCAATAAAAAATGAGCTGTGTCCCATACTTTAGACACCCCTTAAGTACACTTTTGTGTAAAAAAAAAAAAAGAGGGGAAAAAAAGGCTTTGCTACACGTCTTAAATTAAACCTCGACATGTTTATTTTGTCTTTAGAATATGTCACGGGCCAATAAAAAATGAGCTGTGTCCCATACTTTAGACACCCCTTAAGTACACTTTTGTGTAAAAAAAAAAAAAAGAGAAAAAAAAAAAAGAGGCTTTGCTACACGTCTTAAATTAAACCTCGACATGTTTATTTTGTCTTTAGAATATGTCACGGGCCAATAAAAAATGAGCTGTGTCCCATACTTTAGACACCCCTTAAGTACACTTTTGTGTAAAAAAAAAAAAAAAGAGGAAAAAAAAAAAGGCTTTGCTACACGTCTTAAATTAAACCTCGACATGTTTATTTTGTCTTTAGAATATGTCACGGGCCAATAAAAAATGAGCTGTGTCCCATACTTTAGACACCCCTTAAGTACACTTTTGTGTAAAAAAAAAAAAAGAGGAAAAAAAAAAGGTTTTGCTACACGTCTTAAATTAAACCTCGACATGTTTATTTTGTCTTTAGAATATGTCACGGGCCAATAAAAAAGGAGCTGTGTCCCATACTTTAGACACCCCTTAAGTACACTTTTGTGTAAAAAAAAAAAAAGAGAAAAAAAAAAAAGAGGCTTTGCTACACATCTTAAATTAAACCTCGACATGTTTATTTTGTCTTTAGAATATGTCACGGGCCAATAAAAAATGAGCTGTGTCCCATACTTTAGACACCCCTTAAGTACACTTTTGTGTAAAAAAAAAAAAAGAGAAAAAAAAAAAAAAGGCTTTGCTACACGTCTTAAATTAAACCTCGACCAACCATCGGTCAGTCAGCTGCAGAAATGGGAGCTGTAAATTTGATCATTCGGTTTTCCTTCAGCGACCATGCTAACTTAGCTGTGATGTTAGCACTTTGGCATCACATAGCCATGCTGGTGTTGCCAACGTTTGTGTTCTTCTTAAAAGGCGAACAATACTTTTTTTTTTATAAATTAGGCCCATTCACAATCCTTATGTGAGACAAGAACACATACGTGTTTCTTTTTTATGCATTCTAACTCGTAAATAAACACTAGCAAAAGTCAGCTAACGATGGAAGTAATGGGAGTCCCCATAGTCCACCTATAAAGCGCTCGAAAAAACATCCAAAAACCTTCATCATAGCTTTATATACATGCTGTAAGTATATACAGTATGTAATGTAGTAACAGGCACATTCATAATAACATGTACGTAATTTGCTCATTTGAAGCATATGGCGGCGCATTCATTTCACAGGCGCATCACAATGTTCACTTTTCCCTTCAACAACCCTACTAAACATGGCAGACTTCATGAGAGACAACATGATAAAACAATCACTTACTGTACAATGTCTGCTCTCAGAGTTGCTGACTGATGGGTTTTATATATATCTTCATGTTTAAATATATATTCATAATCTTGGCAAAGGGATTAAAAAAAACAATATATATATATATATATATATATATATATATATATATATATATATATATATATATATACACACACACACACACACACACACACACACACACACACACACAGGTAAAAGCCAGTAAATTAGAATATTTTGAAAAACTTGATTTATTTCAGTAATTGCATTCAAAAGGTGTAACTTGTACATTATATTTATTCATTGCACACAGACTGATGCATTCAAATGTTTATTTCATTTAATTTTGATGATTTGAAGTGGCAACGAATGAAAATCCAAAATTCCGTGTGTCACAAAATTAGAATATTACTTAAGGCTAATACAAAAAAGGGATTTTTAGAAATGTTGGCCAACTGAAAAGTATGAAAATGAAAAATATGAGCATGTACAATACTCAATACTTGGTTGGAGCTCCTTTTGCCTCAATTACTGCGTTAATGCGGCGTGGCATGGAGTCGATGAGTTTCTGGCACTGCTCAGGTGTTATGAGAGCCCAGGTTGCTCTGATAGTGGCCTTCAACTCTTCTGCGTTTTTGGGTCTGGCATTCTGCATCTTCCTTTTCACAATACCCCACAGATTTTCTATGGGGCTAAGGTCAGGGGAGTTGGCGGGCCAATTTAGAACAGAAATACCGTGGTCCGTAAACCAGGCACGGGTAGATTTTGCGCTGTGTGCAGGCGCCAAGTCCTGTTGGAACTTGAAATCTCCATCTCCATAGAGCAGGTCAGCAGCAGGAAGCATGAAGTGCTCTAAAACTTGCTGGTAGACGGCTGCGTTGACCCTGGATCTCAGGAAACAGAGTGGACCGACACCAGCAGATGACATGGCACCCCAAACCATCACTGATGGTGGAAACTTTACACTAGACTTCAGGCAACGTGGATCCTGTGCCTCTCCTGTCTTCCTCCAGACTCTGGGACCTCGATTTCCAAAGGAAATGCAACATTTGCATGGTTGGGTGATGGTTTGGGGTGCCATGTCATCTGCTGGTGTCGGTCCACTCTGTTTCCTGAGATCCAGGGTCAACGCAGCCGTCTACCAGCAAGTTTTAGAGCACTTCATGCTTCCTGCTGCTGACCTGCTCTATGGAGATGGAGATTTCAAGTTCCAACAGGACTTGGCGCCTGCACACAGCGCAAAATCTACCCGTGCCTGGTTTACGGACCATGGTATTTCTGTTCTAAATTGGCCCGCCAACTCCCCTGACCTTAGCCCCATAGAAAATCTGTGGGGTATTGTGAAAAGGAAGATGCAGAATGCCAGACCCAAAAACGCAGAAGAGTTGAAGGCCACTATCAGAGCAACCTGGGCTCTCATAACACCTGAGCAGTGCCAGAAACTCATCGACTCCATGCCACGCCGCATTAACGCAGTAATTGAGGCAAAAGGAGCTCCAACCAAGTATTGAGTATTGTACATGCTCATATTTTTCATTTTCATACTTTTCAGTTGGCCAACATTTCTAAAAATCCCTTTTTTGTATTAGCCTTAAGTAATATTCTAATTTTGTGACACACGGAATTTTGGATTTTCATTTGTTGCCACTTCAAATCATCAAAATTAAATGAAATAAACATTTGAATGCATCAGTCTGTGTGCAATGAATAAATATAATGTACAAGTTACACCTTTTGAATGCAATTACTGAAATAAATCAAGTTTTTCAAAATATTCTAATTTACTGGCTTTTACCTGTATATATATATATAGTGTCTTTCTCGCCATTTCCGGGTTTAGGTTGGATGTCAAAGTTGACTAAGTTATGGCCACAACCTTCTACTAGAGGCATTTATAAAATATAATTAACTTTTACCAACTTAGGTGATGTATCAGCTCAATATGTTAATATAGCAGCATAAGCTGGTTACCTTTCTGTGATCGATGCGCCACTAAAAGTAGTTCCTTAACTTTAGCGCCAATAATAATAATATTGCTAATACTAGGTTAATACTCGGGTCACAAGATGTAAAGGGAGTATTGTTGCCGCTTTTTGGATATTTTTAGTCGGTTATCGATACCGCCGACACCAGTTATTGTTGCTGTGATAGATTCTTAAAAATATTTAATTTTGATACTTTTGATACTTTGGTTCTTTGAGACAATGTGTATCATTAACTGGAAGAGTGTAAAAAAGGCAGTAAACTTGTGAATGTGACAATGTCGGATGCTTTTGTTGAGTGTTATTTACACCTTGACATTTTTTGGGCGTAACAATAGATGGTAAAATTAATTGGAAATCTCATGTAAAAAATAGACAACAAACAAAGTAGCAAGAAACACTTCAATAATGAACAAAGCAAAACATGTTCTAGATCAAAAATCACTTCATATTCTCTACTGCTCGCTAATGTTACCATATCTGAGTTATTGTGTAGAAATATGTGTAAACAACTACAAATGTGCGCTTCATTCACTAACGGTGTTACAAAAAAGACCAATTACAATAATACATAATGTTGGTCAACGATTTGGTGCATTTGCAAACAGCTAAAATGACGTACAAAGCAAACTATAACCTGCTACCAATTCTGGCCAAACAATTTTTCTCAACAAAAGAGAAATATAACCTTAGAGGAAAATCTAATTTAAAACATTTGTATGCTCGCACAACACTTAAAACCTTTAGCATATCAGTATGTGGAATTAAATTATGGAATGGATTAACCAAATAAATCCAACAAAGCACCAATATGATTCAGTTTAAAGGCCTACTGAAACCCACTACTACCGACCACGCAGTCTGATAGTTTATACATCAATGATGAAATCTTATCATTGCAACACATGCCAATACGGCCGGGTTAGCTTACTAAAGTGCAATTTTAAATTTCGCACGGAATATCCTGCTGAAAACGTCTCGGTATGACGACGTCAGCGTGTGACGTCACGGATTGTAGAGGACATTTTGGGACAGCATGGTGGCCAGCTATTAAGTCGTCTGTTTTCATCGCAAAATTCCACAGTATTCTGGACATCTGTGTTGGTGAATCTTTTGCAATTTGTTCAATGAACAATGGAGACGGCAACGAAGAAAGCTGTAGGTGGGAAGCGGTGTATTGCGGCCGGCTGCAGCAACACAAACACGGCCGGTGTTTCATTGTTTACATTCCCGAAAGATGACAGTCAAGCTTTACCATTGGCCTGTGGAGAACTGGGACCACAGAGACTCTTACCAGGAGGACTTTGAGTTGGATACGCAGACACGGTACCGTGAGTACGCATGCAGCTGCGGCTTCCAAACATTTGATCGCTTGCCCGTACGTGCGTGCCGCTATGTGCATGTCACGTACGTAACTTTGGGGACTTTGGGGAAATATATGTGCTGTATGAACTTTGGGGAGGTGAACGGTACTTTGGGCTGTGGGATTGAGTGTGTTGTGCAGGTGTTTGAGTTGTATTGGCGGGTTATATGGACGGGAGGGGGGAGGTGTTTGTTATGCGGGATTAATTTGTGGCATATTAAATATAAGCCTGGTTGTGTTGTGGCTAATAGAGTATTGTGTTTTTTTACTGTTTTAGTCATTCCCAGCTGAATATCAGGTCCCACCCGCCTCTCACAGCATTTTCCCTATCTGAATCGCTCCCACTGCCCTCTAGTCCTTCACTCTCACTTTCCTCATCCACAAATCTTTCATCCTCGCTCAAATTAATGGGAAAATTGTCGCTTTCTCGGTCCGAATCGCTCTCGCTGCTGGTGGCCATGATTGTAAACAATGTGCAGATGTGAGGAGCTCCACAACCTGTGACGTCACGCTACTCGTCTGCTACTTCCGGTACAGGCAAGGCTTTTTTATCAACAACCAAAAGTTGCAAACTTTATCGTCGATGTTCTCTACTAAATCCTTTCAGCAAAAATATGGCAATATCGCGAAATGATCAAGTATGACACATAGAATGGACCTGCTATCCCCGTTTAAATAAGAAAATCGCATTTCAGTAGGCCTTTAAGAGACTGTTCAAACTACAAGTGTTCACAAAGTACACAGAACACTAAATATGATATCTTATGACATCTTAAACCCTTTTTTTAAAATGTTTTTTTATTTTATTGAGACAAAGATTACTTTTGTATTTAATATTTGTTTACTTACTATGGTATATTATTTGTTTATTATTGATTTGTTCAGTGTTATGTTACAGAGAACAAAGATATAGGATAACATTGCTATGGTATGAAAAGGGGTAGGATTAAAAAAGCTCTGCTTCTTCCTACTCCTTTTCGGATGTGCTGTAATGAAACAACTGAAAATATGTGATGAATTACGTTGTATCGTATGCATGTTCCATATAAACTGAAACTGAACTGAACATGTTCGGGCAATTGTATTGTGAAGTACTTTTTATTCTAATAGTAGTTTTTGTTCATTATTTGAATGTTTTTATTATTTTAATCATTTCCTTTTTTTATGCTTTGCAAAGTACACCATTTGTGTGTACTTTTTAGGATTTTGTTCTGTTTTTTTCTGTTGTATTATCGGCTATATTATGATTCACATAGCTACCTCAATATACTTCAAAGTTTGAAATAAATAGCTATATTGCATTTAGAGATGTCCGATAATGGCTTTTTTTGCCGATATCCGATATTCCGATATTGTCCAACTCTTAATTACCGATTCCGATGTCAACCGATACCGACGTGGAATTAACACATTATTATGCCTAATTTTGTTGTGATGCATTAAACAATGTAACAAGGTTTTCCAAAATAAATCAACTCAAGTTATGGGAAAAAAATGCCAACATGGCACTGCCATATTTATTATTGAAGTCACAAAGTGCATTCTTTTTTTTAACATGCCTCAAAACAGCAGCTTGGAATTTGGGACATGCTCTCCCTGAGAGAGCATGAAAGTTAAAGTTAAAGTTAAAGTACCAATGATTGTCACACACACACACTAGGTGTGGCGAGATTATTCTCTGCATTTGACCCATCACCCTTGATCACCCCCTGGGAGGTGAGGGGAGCAGTGGGCAGCGGCGGCGGCCGCGCCCGGGAATCATTTTGGTGATTTAACCCCCAATTCCAACCCTTGATGCTGAGTGCCAAGCAGGGAGGTAATGGCTCCCATTTTTATAGTCTTTGGTATGACTCGGCCGGGGTTTGAACTCACAACCTACCGATCTCAGGGCGGACACTCTAACCACTAGGCCACTGAGTAGGTTATGAAGAGGTTGAGATGGGCGGGGTTGAGGTGGGGGGGGGTAGGGGGTAGTGGGGGTGTATATTGTAGCATCCCGGAAGAGTTAGTGCTGCAAGGGGTTCTGGGTATTTGTTCTGTTGTGTTACGGTGCGGATGTTCTCCCGAAATGTGTTTGTCATTCTTGTTTGGTGTGGGTTAACAGTGTGGCGCATATTTGTAACAGTGTTAAGGTTGTTTATACGGCCACCCTCAGTGTGAGTTGTATGGCTGTTGACCAAGTATGCTTGGCATTCACTTGTGTGTGTGAAAAGCCGTAGATATTATGTGATTGGGCCGGCACGCAAAGGCAGTGACTTTAGGGTTTATTGGCGCTCTGTACTTCTCCCTACGTCCGTGTACACAGCGGCGTTTTAAAAAGTCATACATTTTACTTTTTGAGACCGATACCGATAATTTCAAATATCACATTTTGAAGCATTTATCGGCCGATAATATCGGACTGCCGATATTATCTCTAATTGCATTCTTTATGCCATGAGGCATGTTATTTGTATTTTTTTAATTTTAGCAGACACATTAGGTATTTTTGCACAAAGTATCGGTATCAGATCGGTATCGCCTGGATTTTACTGTTTACTGACTCAAATTAACTCCATTGTTAGCTGACTTTTATGCACGTTTGTTTACGAGTTAGAATGCATAAAAAAAGAAAAACTTTTCTTTTCTCACATAGGAATTGTGAATGATGGGCAAATATTTAAAAAAAAAAAAGTCCAGTTCCACTTATGATGTGCGATACACCGTGACGATTACAATGTACAAGTGGCGAATTACGTAATAGTGTTTATGTACAAAGTGGAGGCGTGGTCAAACACAGCTCATTAGCATTAAAGCGACACGCACACACGTTTACGCTCGTTTCAGTCTGTGTTGTGTCAGTCAGCAAAAATAAATGCATTTACACTTCATTTATGAATCATTTTGTGAGTTAATGTGCCGGATAGTCAAGTTTCAAGGTTATGAATATTCAATGAGCGCATGAACTGCAACCACAGCGAGCAAACACATTAGTTAATGAAATAATCCTTCTTATCCAAATTGAATGAAAGCGGATCGTGTGAGGATTTATGACAATAAGGGTGAGACAGTCGCATTACCCATCATGCTTAGGGGCCACCAAGAAGAGCTCAGTGATGAAATGGCACAGCTGAAGTAAAGTAACACACACACTAGGTGTGGCGAAATTATTCTCTGCATTTGACCCATCACCCTTGATCACCCCTTGGGAGGTGAGGGGAGCAGTGAGCAGCAGCGGTGGCCACGCCCGGGTATCATTTTTGGTGATTTAACCCCCAATTCCAACCCTTGATGCTGAGTGCCAAGCAGGGAGGTAATGGGTCCAATTTGTATAGTCTTTGGTACGACTCGGCCGGGGTTTGAACTCACAACCTACCGATCTCAGGGCGGACACTCTAACCAGGACTGAAAATGAAAGCGTCTCCATTTTAGTGCCACCGGACTGAAGGCCAACTTCCTGGCATCTTCCTCCCCAGGTGGCGGCGTGAAGCAGGAGGAGGACCAGGAGGTGCACGACTACAGAGTCAAGTGTTTGAACAACTTGGCCACGGCTCAGCTCAGACTGGAGCAGAGCACCAAGGCGCTCAGCACCAGCAGAGACGTTCTGGCCCTGGATTCCAACAACGTCAAGGCCCTCTTCAGGGCGGGAAAGGTCATGTTTGTTTTTCTCCACCAGTTTTTACAGTCTCTGTAAAGCCAACTGAAACTAATTTAAATCAAGAAAAAAATGATATTAAACATGCGAATTGAAGCTTTGGTCTTCAGTTAGCAACTGTCCTCACTTTGTGCATATGTCAAGTCCTTTTCTTGGCAAGGTGGCACCTATTATGAATAACTTGCGCTGATTGTATATGACACGTTTCTGTGCAGATTCTATCCGACATGAGAAAATACACAGAGGCCATGGAGCTGCTCAAGAAGGCCTTGAAACTGGAGCCCACCACCAAGGTGAGACCACAATGACCGGGAAACCTCACAAGTTCAAGTCTCACAATAGATTATTGTTAGCATGTAGCCAATTTTGTGGATATAAAACTAAAAGTCATGCATATTGTTACTTGGCGCTCTCTTAACCACATACTTGCCAACCTTCAGACCTCCAATTTCAGGAGGGGGCGTGGTCGGGGGCGTGGTTAAGAGGGGAGGAGTCAAGTATTTCATATATATATATTTATAAGAAATACTTGACTTTCAGTAAATTCTAGCTATATATACACAGGTAAAAGCCAGTAAATTAGAATATTTTGAAAAACTTGATTTATTTCAGTAATTGCATTCAAAAGGTGTAACTTGTACATTATATTTATTCATTGCACACAGACTGATGCATTCAAATGTTTATTTCATTTAATTTTGATGATTTGAAGTGGCAACAAATGAAAATCCAAAATTCCGTGTGTCACAAAATTAGAATATTACTTAAGGCTAATACAAAAAAGGGATTTTTAGAAATGTTGGCCAACTGAAAAGTATGAAAATGAAAAATATGAGCATGTACAATACTCAATACTTGGTTGGAGCTCCTTTTGCCTCAATTACTGCGTTAATGCGGCGTGGCATGGAGTCGATGAGTTTCTGGCACTGCTCAGGTGTTATGAGAGCCCAGGTTGCTCTGATAGTGGCCTTCAACTCTTCTGCGTTTTTGGGTCTGGCATTCTGCATCTTCCTTTTCACAATACCCCACAGATTTTCTATGGGGCTAAGGTCAGGGGAGTTGGCGGGCCAATTTAGAACAGAAATACCATGGTCTGTAAACCAGGCACGGGTAGATTTTGCGCTGTGTGCAGGCGCCAAGTCCTGTTGGAACTTGAAATCTCCATCTCCATAGAGCAGGTCAGCAGCAGGAAGCATGAAGTGCTCTAAAACTTGCTGGTAGACGGCTGCGTTGACCCTGGATCTCAGGAAACAGAGTGGACCGACACCAGCAGATGACATGGCACCCCAAACCATCACCCAACCATGCAAATTTTGCATTTCCTTTGGAAATCGAGGTCCCAGAGTCTGGAGGAAGACAGGAGAGGCACAGGATCCACGTTGCCTGAAGTCTAGTGTAAAGTTTCCACCATCAGTGATGGTTTGGGGTGCCATGTCATCTGCTGGTGTCGGTCCACTCTGTTTCCTTGAGGCAAAAGGAGCTCCAACCAAGTATTGAGTATTGTACATGCTCATATTTTTCATTTTCATACTTTTCAGTTGGCCAACATTTCTAAAAATCCCTTTTTTGTATTAGCCTTAAGTAATATTCTAATTTTGTGACACACGGAATTTTGGATTTTCATTTGTTGCCACTTCAAATCATCAAAATTAAATGAAATAAACATTTGAATGCATCAGTCTGTGTGCAATGAATAAATATAATGTACAAGTTACACCTTTTGAATGCAATTACTGAAATAAATCAAGTTTTTCAAAATATTCTAATTTACTGGCTTTTACCTGTATATATATATATATATATATATATATATATATATATATATATATATATATATATATATATATATATATATATATATATATATATATATATATATATATATATATATAATAAGAGAAATACTTGAATTTCAGTGTTCATTTATTTACACATATACACACACATAACACTCATTTACTCATTGTTGAGTTAAGGGTTGAATTGTCCATCCTTGTTCTATTCTCTGTCACTATTTTTCAAATAATGCTGAACACCCTCTCTGATGATGCATTCTGCTTCGTCTCCTTGTTGTGTGCGCAGTTGTGCACTGCACTCTCTAAAAGCCCTAGATGTTATTGTCACACATGCATGTACAGTAGATGGCAGTATTGTCCTGTTTAAGAGTGTCACAACATTGCTGTTTACGGCAGACAAACTGCTTTACGGTAGACGAAAACGTGACTACTGTTGTTGTGTGCTGTTATCGCGCTGGGAGGACGTTAATGAAACTGCCTAACAATAAACCCACATAAGAAACCAAGAACTTGCCCTCCTCCATCATTCTACAGTTATAACGTGATTGGGCAGGCACGCTGTTTATATTGTGGGAAAGCGGACGTGAAAAGAGGCTGTCGACACGTCACTCAGGTCCGTCTGAATTTCGGGAGATTTTCGGGAGAAAATTTGTCCCGGGAGGTTTTTGGGAGAGGCGCGGAATTTCGGGAGTCTCCCGGAAAATCCGGGAGGGTTGGCAAGTATGCTTAACCATGAATTGATTAGCGTGGACCCCGACTTAAACAAGTTGAAAAACTTATTGGGGTGTTACCATTTAGTGGTCAATTGTACGGAATATGTACTGTACTGTGCAATCTACTAATAAAAGTTTCAATCAATCAAAATCAATCAATCTTTAGTCAATTTTGTGGGTAGAAAACTAAAAGTCATGTATATTGTTACTTAGCTCTATCTTACTAGTATGCTAAATGTCAGTATTTTAGCAAATTTTGTAGCTATAAAACTGAAAGTCCTGAATACTGTTGCTTGGTGTTATCTTTCTAGCATACTGTTAACATTTAGCCAATTTCGTAGGAATAAAACTAAACGTTATTTGGCTCTATCTTGCTAGCATGCACTGTTAACATTTTAACCAATTTGGTAGGTACAACACTAAAAGTCATGACTATTTTTAATTGGTGCTATCTTACTAGGATGCTAACTGTCAGTATTTAGCTAAGTTTGTAGGCATACAACTTAAAGTACTGCATGCTGTCTTTCTAGCATGCTGTTAACATTTAGCCAATTTTAAAAAAGGTATAAACTAAAAGTCATTGCTAGTAATACTTGGCTTTATCTGGCGAGCATGCTAACTGATAGCTTGAAGCCAATTTTAAAGGTATATAATGAAAAGTCATTGATAATAATGCGGGTGGTGGAGTGGTTAGTACAAAACTAAAAATCATGGATCTTGTTACTTGGCGCTGTGTTGCTATGCTAACTGTTAACATTAAGCTGATGTTGTGATAAAACTAAAAGTCCTGATATCGTTACTTGGTGCTATCTTGCTAACATCAGCATTTCAGACAATTTTGTAGATACATAACTTAAAGTCCTGGATACTGTTACTTGGTGTTATCTTTCCAGCATGCTGTTAACATTTAGCCAATTTCATAGGAATAAAACTAAAAGTCCTGGATATTGTTATTTGGCTCTATCTTGCTAGCATGCTAACTGTTAACATTTTGACCAATTTGGTAGGTACAAAACTAAAAGTCATGGATATTTTTACTTAGCTCTCTCTTACTAGCATGCTAACTGTCAGCATTTTAGCAAATTTTGTAGCTATAAAGCCAAAAGTCCTGAATACTGTTACTTGGTGTTATCTTTCTAGCATGCTGTTAACATTTAGCCAATTTTGTAGGAATAAAACTAAAAGTCCTGGATATTGTTACTTGGCTCTATGTTGCTAGCATGTTAACATTTTAACCAATTTAGTAGGTACATCGCTAAAAGTCATGGCTATTTTTAATTGGCGCTATCTTATTAGGATGCTAACTGTCAGCATTTTAGCAAACTTTGTAGGTATACAACTTAAAGTACTGGATGCTGTCTTTCTAGCATGCTGTTAACATTTAGCCAATTTCGTAGGTAAAAAACTAAAAGTGCTGGATTTTGTTACATAGCTCCATCTTGCTAGCATGCTAGCCTAACATTTTAACCAAATTGGTCGGTACAAAACCAAAAATTCATGGATATTTTTACTTGGCGCTATCTTGCTAGGGTGCCAACTGTTTTCATGGTAACTGTTAACATTTAGCCTATTTTATAGGTATACAACTAAAAGTTGTGGATAAGTTACTTGGCACTGTCTTGCTAACATGCAAACTGTCAACATTTTGCCTACATTTCTGGGTATTAAACTAAAAGTCATGGATATACGTATGTGGGCTTTGTACCGAGGATGTCGTTGTGGCTTGTGCAGCCCTTTGAGACACTTGTGATTTAGGGCTATATAAATAAACATTGATTGATTGATTGATTGATTGGTTCTTGGCAATATCTTTTTAACCAAGTTTGTGGGTATACAACTTAGTGTTCATAGCAACGTCCCTTTTTGATCCTTCGATGTCGGCTCATTGTGAAGCAGAATTCACCAAGCCTTGGATTGTTCACACACTAATATGGAATGTGAGCTGGGTTTAGACCGTCGTGAGACAGGTTAGTTTTACCCTACTGATGATGTGTTGTCGCGATAGTAATCAGTTAGCGCTGTCTTGCTAGCATGCTAACTGTCATTGTTTTAACCAATTTTGTGGCTATAAAACCGAAAGTAATGGATATTTTTACTTGGTGTTATCTTGCTAGCATGATACCTGTTAACATTTTCGCCACTTTTGTGGGTGTAGAATTAAAAGTCATGGATGTTATTTTCTTCCCGGTAAGGTCTATTCAGGTGTACTGGAGAGGAGGCTATGCCGGATAGTCGAACCTCGGATTCAGGAGGAACAGTGTGGTTTTCGTCCTGGTCGTGGAACTGTGGACCAGCTCTATACTCTCGGCAGGGTCCTTGAGGGTGCATGGGAGTTTGCCCAACCAGTCTACATTTGCTTTGTGGACTTGGAGAAGGCATTCGACCGTGTCCCTCGGGAAGTCCTGTGGGGAGTGCTCAGAGAGTATGGGGTTTCGGACTGTCTGATTGTGGCGGTCCGCTCCCTGTATGATCAGTGTCAGAGCTTGGTTTGCATTGCCGGCAGTAAGTCGGACACGTTTCCGGTGAGGGTTGGACTCCGCCAAGGCTGCCCTTTGTCACCGATTCTGTTCATAACTTTTATGGACAGAATTTCTAGGCGCAGTCAAGGCTTTGAGGGGATCCGGTTTGGTGGCTGCAGGATTAGGTCTCTGCTTTTTGCAGATGATTTGGTCCTGATGGCTTCATCTGGCCAGGATCTTCAGCTCTCACTGGATCGGTTCGCAGAGTGTGAAGCGACTGGGATGAGAATCAGCACCTCCAAGTCCGAGTCCATGGTTCTCTCCCGGAAAAGGGTGGAGTGCCATCTCCGGGTTGGGGAGGAGATCTTGCCCCAAGTGGAGGAGTTCAAGTACCTCGGAGTCTTGTTCACGAGTGAGGGAAGAGTGGATCGTGAGATCGACAGGCGGATCGGTGCGGCGTCTTCAGTAATGTGGACGCTGTATCGATCCGTTGTGGTGAAGAAGGAGCTGAGCCGGAAGGCAAAGCTCTCAATTTACCGGTCGATCTACGTTCCCATCCTCACCTATGGTCATGAGCTTTGGGTTATGACCGAAAGGACAAGATCACGGGTACAAGCGGCCGAAATGAGTTTCCTACGCCGGGTGGCGGGGCTCTCCCTTAGAGATAGGGTGAGAAGCTCTGTCATCCGGGGGGAGCTCAAAGTAAAGCCACTGCTCCTCCACATGGAGAGGAGCCAGATGAGGTGGTTCGGGCATCTGGTCAGGATGCCACCCGAGCGCCTCCCTAAGGAGGTGTTTAGGGCATGTCCGACCGGTAGGAGGCCACGAGGAAGACCCAGGACACGTTGGGAAGACTATGTCTCCCGGCTGGCCTGGGAACGCCTCGGGATCCCCCGGGAGGAGCTGGACGAAGTGGCTGGGGAGAGGGAAGTCTGGGCTTCCCTGCTTAGGCTGCTGCCCCCGCGACCCGACCTCGGATAAGCGGAAGAAGATGGATGGATGGATGTTATTTAGCGCTATCTTGCTAGCATGCTAACTGTCAGCATTTTAAGAAAGTGTGTGGGTATAAAACAAAAAGTTATGAATATTGTACGGAAAATGGTGGAACGCTACTTTAAGTCCCAGAATGTTTTACTCAAAATAGAGGGAGTGTGTGTTTAAAATGTTTTTGTTTGTAAAGTGATTTTAGTACTTTTTATCTCCAAGGTTTCTCATTGTCCCATTGGGTTGAGTTTTTCCTTGCCCTGATGTGGGATCTGAGCCGAGAATGTCGTTGTGGCCTGTGCAGCCCTTTGAGACACTCCTGATTTAGGGCTACATAAATAAACGTTGATTGATTGATTAATTGATTGATTGATAGTATTTGGGCCAAAACCTTTGATAAACGGGACAAATTATTCCCATTTCTTGGCTATATAGACTTTTTATGAATCACTTACAATTAAAATCCTTCAAATGCATTGAATTAAAATTCCAAATTCTGATACACAAGCCTGCTGTGCACACAGGAACGCTCTGTGTTTTTGGCGAGTTGGGAAAAAAAATAGCGTCCACCACACAGGTGTCAACTCAATAAATAATGGCATC
Organism: Nerophis lumbriciformis; assembly: GCF_033978685.3. Taxonomy (NCBI): domain Eukaryota; kingdom Metazoa; phylum Chordata; class Actinopteri; order Syngnathiformes; family Syngnathidae; genus Nerophis; species Nerophis lumbriciformis. The sequence goes on from NC_084576.2 coordinate 1,231,100, forward strand.
GGTGTGTAACACATGTGTTTCGCCTAAGCACACACAGAGCCACCTGACACAACACAACTACAGAAGAACAAGGTGTGTTTTTAAAAACACAGAGCGAGAGGATATAGTTTTTACGTTTGATACTCATAAAAAAGCACATTTTTTATAGAACATTGTTCCAAAGTCCCTTTTTGAATAACTGGGGATCTTTAAGAATAAAAAAATAAATCCATCCATCCCATCCATTTTCTACCGCTTATTCCCTTTTGGGGTCGCGGGGGGCGCTGGAGCCTATCTCAGCTACAATCGGGCGGAAGGCGGGGTACACCCCTAATTTCATATATTTTAAAATAAAACATGTGTTCCTTTGTGTCCATCATTGATGTAGTGTGTAATTCACTTTGGCACCAGTGTGTATCCACACAATGTAGCATTGTGTAGTGACACACAATGTAACACTGTCTAATGTGTTTGATGCACTTGTGTGACTTCTAACCCTGTTGATCATATGCACTTTATGGGTTGGATTAAGAACAAAGCAAATGTTTATTATACATTCAGTGTTTTTGAGCCTGGACTACAGCTGAGAACAGAAATTTTGGCCATGCTCACAAGTGTCCATATGTCCACACTATCATATCGTGACCATCGACACAAACTGTCTAGACTAAACCAAAATATCTGCTGCTCTGGTAATTACAGCCTGGTCGAAATTCTTTGAACTTGATTTAGCAGCACTGTGAGAAAGAACTGCAGTCTGACGGTGATGGCGGGAGACAAAAATGCAAACAGAGGACCGTCGACTTGAGCTATTCGCACTAAACGCTCAAAAGTAAGGCTCCACTTTTCAAAATGCGCTAGCTAGTTGCTAATGTGCATTGGACATTCCATAGACATGCTACTGGTTAGCATCAGTGATTTTACATGGTCATGTCACCAAATTTGGTAACAAAAAGTACAACTGAGACGCACGTTACAATCGAACACCTGGTGTGTAATAAGTACAACACTTACAGTACAAACACTTTATAGAGCGCAACAAAAAACGAGTGTAGACGACTTCCTAACTATGGCAACACATTATGGACAAATGAGATTCAGAAGTGTAAAAAAAACAGCTCACTGGTAAATACTGAATACAAAATAGTACTGAATCACCACGAAAACACACAAAAGTACTGAACATTGGTACTGATAGTAATTCCCAGGTGCTGTAAATTGGTGTTGTATCAGTTTATAGGTGTAAAGGTACTATTGTCGTTGTGGCTTGTGCAGCCCTTTGAGACACTTGTGATTTAGGGCTATATAAATAAAGATTGATTGATTGATATTCCATACATAAACAGTAAGTTAATAGGTTATGCTTCCTGCTGGACATTAGGAAAATGACATCTGTGGAACCAGGTTCTTTTTATTCATGAACATTCATAAAATGTTTCGGTAAAAAAAATGACTGATAAAAATGTTCCCCCCATTATTTTTATTACATTTTAAACTTGTATTTCCATTTTCACTTCGCTAATTGAGGTATAACGTTTTACTGCCCTCTATTGGACGTAACGGTGGAAAGCTAATTAATTGTATCAACTTTATTTCACTAGTTTTTACAAAATGTATCAACAGCACTTGTACTTATTAGCTTTACTGTCATTTAAAAAAAACATTCATATTCATACATTAAGTTTATACAATTATAGTCAAATTTTTTAATTGAAAGTCAAATCATAACATTTTACTGCCTCCTGATAGACATAGAAACCACAAACACCTGTGGATTTTAGTTCTACATTTTTCATTACTATAATCAGTAGTAGTATTTTTCATAATAGTAATATACACTACCGTTCAAAAGTTTGGGGTCACCCAAACAATTTTGTGTTTTCCATGAAAAGTCACACTTATTCACCACCATACGTTGTGAAATGAATAGAAAATAGAGTCAAGACATTGACAAGGTTAGAAATAATGATTTGTATTTGAAATAAGATTTTTTTTACATCAAACTTTGCTTTCGTCAAAGAATCCTCCATTTGCAGCAATTACAGCATTGCAGACCTTTGGCATTCTCGCTGTTAATTTGTTGAGGTAATCTGGAGAAATTGCACCCCACGCTTCTAGAAGCAGCTCCCACAAGCTGGATTGGTTGGATGGGCACTTCTTGCGTACCATACGGTCAAACTGCTCCCACAACAGCTCAATGGGGTTCAGATCTGGTGACTGCGCTGGCCACTCCATTACCGATAGAATACCAGCTGCCTGCTTCTTCTCTAAATAGTTCTTGCACAATTTGGAGGTGTGTTTTGGGTCATTGTCCTGTTGTAGCATGAAATTGGCTCCAATCAAGCGCTGTCCACTGGGTATGGCATGGCGTTGCAAAATGGAGTGATAGCCTTCCTTATTCAGAATCCCTTTTACCCTGTACAAATCTCCCACCTTACCAGCACCAAAGCAACCCCAGATCATCACATGACCTCCACCATGCTTAACAGATGGCGTCAGGCATTCTTCCAGCATCTTTTCAGTTGTTCTGCATCTCACAAACGTTCTTCTTTGTGATCCAAACACCTCAAACTTGGATTCATCCGTCCACAACACTTTTTTCCAGTCTTCCTCTGTCCAATGTCTGTGTTCTTTTGCCCATCTTAATCTTTTTCTTTCATTGGCCAGTCTCAGATATGGCTTTTTCTTTGCCACTCTGCCTTGAAGCCCAGAATCCCGCAGCCGCCTCTTCACTGTAGATGTTGACACTGGTGTTTTGCGGGTACTATTTAATGAAGATGCCAGTTGGGGACCTGTGAGGCGTCTGTTTCTCAAACTAGAGACTCTAATGTACTTATCTTCTTGCTCAGTTGTGCAACGCGGCCTTCCACTTCTTTTTCTACTCTGGTTAGAGCCTGTTTGTGCTGTCCTCTGAAGGGAGTAGTACACACCGTTGTAGGAAATCTTCAATTTCTTAGCAATTTCTCGCATGGAATAGCCTTCATTTCTAAGAACAAGAATAGACTGTCGAGTTTCAGATGAAAGTTCTCTTTTTCTGGCCATTTTGAGCGTTTAATTGACCTCACAAATGTGATGCTCCAGAAACTCAATCTGCTCAAAGGAAGGTCAGTTTTGTAGCTTTTGTAACAAGCTAAACTGTTTTCAGATGTGTGAACATGATTGCACAAGGGTTTTCTAATCATCAATTAGCCTTCTGAGCCAATGAGCAAACACATTGTACCATTAGAACACTGGAGTGATAGTTGCTGGAAATGGGCCTCTAGACACCTATGTAGATATTGCACCAAAAACCAGACATTTGCAGCTGGAATAGTCATTTACCACATTAGCAATGTATAGAGTGTATTTCTTTAAAGTTAAGACTAGTTTAAAGTTATCTTCATTGAAGAGTATACAGTGCTTTTCCTTCAAAAATAAGGACATTTCCATGTGACCCCAAACTTTTGAACGGTAGTGTAGCAGTCGTAACATTCATCTGCATTTTTTTTCCTTTTGTATCTAGAAACAAGTCAAATGACAAGAATGAGTTTATACAGCAATTCCCTTTAAATAGTTTGAATACATGTTCCTGTGGGCATTGGCCGAATTAGAGGTAACGTTTTACTGACATCTGTTGGACATTATAGAAACTGCACAAGATGTTTATCATTTTTGAACATTTCAATGTATTAATAATAATAATATTGTTATTGTTATTGTTATTGTTATTATTATTATTATTATTGCGGTGTATACATTTAAAATGTCATCCAAACGCTGCAACAGACTAAAACGTGAAGTTATTGACATTGATGGCGCGTTAGACTGAACTACAGGTAAAAGCCAGTAAATTAGAATATTTTGAAAAACTTGATTTATTTCAGTAATTGCATTCAAAAGGTGTAACTTGTACATTATATTTATTCATTGCACACAGACTGATGCATTCAAATGTTTATTTCATTTAATTTTGATGATTTGAAGTGGCAACAAATGAAAATCCAAAATTCCGTGTGTCACAAAATTAGAATATTACTTAAGGCTAATACAAAAAAGGGATTTTTAGAAATGTTGGCCAACTGAAAAGTATGAAAATGAAAAATATGAGCATGTACAATACTCAATACTTGGTTGGAGCTCCTTTTGCCTCAATTACTGCGTTAATGCGGCGTGGCATGGAGTCGATGAGTTTCTGGCACTGCTCAGGTGTTATGAGAGCCCAGGTTGCTCTGATAGTGGCCTTCAACTCTTCTGCGTTTTTGGGTCTGGCATTCTGCATCTTCCTTTTCACAATACCCCACAGATTTTCTATGGGGCTAAGGTCAGGGGAGTTGGCGGGCCAATTTAGAACAGAAATACCATGGTCCGTAAACCAGGCACGGGTAGATTTTGCGCTGTGTGCAGGCGCCAAGTCCTGTTGGAACTTGAAATCTCCATCTCCATAGAGCAGGTCAGCAGCAGGAAGCATGAAGTGCTCTAAAACTTGCTGGTAGACGGCTGCGTTGACCCTGGATCTCAGGAAACAGAGTGGACCGACACCAGCAGATGACATGGCACCCCAAACCATCACCCAACCATGCAAATTTTGCATTTCCTTTGGAAATCGAGGTCCCAGAGTCTGGAGGAAGACAGGAGAGGCACAGGATCCACGTTGCCTGAAGTCTAGTGTAAAGTTTCCACCATCAGTGATGGTTTGGGGTGCCATGTCATCTGCTGGTGTCGGTCCACTCTGTTTCCTGAGATCCAGGGTCAACGCAGCCGTCTACCAGCAAGTTTTAGAGCACTTCATGCTTCCTGCTGCTGACCTGCTCTATGGAGATGGAGATTTCAAGTTCCAACAGGACTTGGCGCCTGCACACAGCGCAAAATCTACCCGTGCCTGGTTTACGGACCACGGTATTTCTGTTCTAAATTGGCCCGCCAACTCCCCTGACCTTAGCCCCATAGAAAATCTGTGGGGTATTGTGAAAAGGAAGATGCAGAATGCCAGACCCAAAAACGCAGAAGAGTTGAAGGCCACTATCAGAGCAACCTGGGCTCTCATAACACCTGAGCAGTGCCAGAAACTCATCGACTCCATGCCACGCCGCATTAACGCAGTAATTGAGGCAAAAGGAGCTCCAACCAAGTATTGAGTATTGTACATGCTCATATTTTTCATTTTCATACTTTTCAGTTGGCCAACATTTCTAAAAATCCCTTTTTTGTATTAGCCTTAAGTAATATTCTAATTTTGTGACACACGGAATTTTGGATTTTCATTTGTTGCCACTTCAAATCATCAAAATTAAATGAAATAAACATTTGAATGCATCAGTCTGTGTGCAATGAATAAATATAATGTACAAGTTACACCTTTTGAATGCAATTACTGAAATAAATCAAGTTTTTCAAAATATTCTAATTTACTGGCTTTTACCTGTAGTGATGGGTCCGGCAACACCGATGCATCGGCGCATGCGTCGAGCTCATAGAGCGAAACCCTGTGTCGGTGCGCGTACCGCTTTTAGAAAGTCACGTGACCGATCATGAGCTGTTTTGGTCACGTGACCGATACGCCAACTGTGTCGCACTGACGCCTCCTCTGTGCCCTGTGAGCGGCTCTTTTCTACAGCCGGAGAAATAATAACTAAGAAGAGAAAGCGTCTAAAATTGAATACGTTGGAAAAACTGTTTTTTTTTTTAATAAAAATGTGTAAAAAAAAAAAAATAATAATAATAATTTCCAGGTCCACAAGCATCCTCATTCACAACACGTTCTCTTAGATTTCCATGTTATGATACATGTTCACATTATTTATTGACTGTATCTAAAAAAGACAAAAAATATATTTTTATTTAAATGAAGTTATGAAATAATCCTAAATGAAATACAATGACTTGGTTTATATTATTGTATATACTAGGTCAGTGGTTCTCAACCTTTTTTCAGCAATGTACCCCCTGTGAATTTTTTTTAATTCAAGTACCCAGAGCCGGCCCAAGGCATAAGCGTACTAAGCGCTTGCTTAGGGCCCCGCGGCCACCAGGGGGCCCCCAAAAGCAATTAACAAAAAAATTCTTATTTTTTATTTTTTGCATGTACGAGTCTGACTGATGATTTCTAAATGATCAAAGATATATTATTGTACAAAAACACAATTTTAGGTCAACAGAGTGCTGCTGCTGATCTAGGCTTAGTGATTCTTCCTGCCTCTCTTTAAATGTAAAGCTGCCTCTGCTGCACCTGTGACGTTTGCCGCCTGCTATGGCGTCACATTAGTGCCAAAAATCCGAGCGCATAAAAACTGTTATCGCGCGCTGATTCTCCACTTCGTGCGCGCGCGCGACACCCTTTTGCGCGCGCGTGGTGCCTTTTTGCGCGCGTGCCGTCTCGGTCTGTGCGCTGGCATGTTTCGTTTTGGCACTTTGGGGGTGGGTATGCTTAGCCGGCCCCTTCTTTCTGATTGGCCAGGCGAAAAATGCTCAGAGATAATCAGAAGTATAGCAGGGCGGGTCGTCGTCAATATGTATCAAGATTGTTATAGGCGCAAAGTTTTCACTTCTTCTTGAACATTTGTTTTCTAATTTATGGAATTTCTTTTGATTCAGCCATAAAATTAATGAAATAATCTTTGAATTTTGTTTTTAAAATGTTAAAAATAGCCTTTTAATAATGTATTCTGAAACAGTTTAAAATAATCAGAGAACTGACTAACACTGACCCTACACAACTATGTTGCACAATTAAGTCATTTTTTTTTTATAGCGAAAGAGGTGATTTCAACAGGTGCAGCATCCTATGTCATATCTACATGTAATAAGATTTGTAACAAGGCAAACCGTTTGTAAATTGGTCGAAAATCGAGCAAGTTATGGTAATTTAATTGGTACATGTACTAATTAAATTACCATAACTTGCTTTGACATCAATGTAATGATTGAGGCTAGATGTCCGAGGTAAGATGGCTACAACGTTGCTACGCTGGAGAATGATTGGTCTTATGAAAAATGCTCAGAGCCAATCAGAAAGGAGAGGCCGTCTAAGCATACCTGCCCCCAAAGTGCCAAAAAGTAACATGACAGCGCGAGGAGAGATGCCAGGAGTACACGGAGAGCGCACAGACCGAGACGACGCGCGCGCAGAAAGGCACCGCGCGCGCGCAAAAAGACACCACGCGCGCGCAAAAGGGTGTCGCGCGCGCACGAAGTGGAGAATCAGCGCGCGATAACAGTTTTTATGCGCTCGGATTTTTGGCACTAATGTGACGCCATATCTTTCCTCTCAGATTCAGACAGGACTGAGCAGGTGATCAGAGGACCACTGTCTATTAAGGAGAACTTTTCATTCCCCAAACGGCATGATGGCCCAAGTTTTCATTATCATTATACCTACAGACAGCTAGTCAATGGGGAAAAAGTCAAGCGTAGCTGGCTGACTTATTCAAGAAGTAAAGATGCAGTCTATTGCTTTTGCTGCAAATTATTTTCCAAAAAGTCCTTAAAACTGGCAGCCGAGGGACAGCGGGATTGGGTCAACATAGGTGCACTGCTGAAACAGCATGAAAACAGTGAAGATCATTGTAGCAACATGGTGAAATGGAAGGAATTTGCCTTGCGTCTTTCAAAGGGGAAAACTATTGATGAATTTAACTTCAGTAGACTGCGCTCTCTTTGTACAAAGTAAACATTGAATATGAACAATTAACTAAAAATGTAAACTAGTAATTAAAGACTAATATGTACAAGACTGATGAGACAAGATGACACTTTTACTGTAAATACAAAGCTTTATCACTTGGACTGTTCAACCCCAGGCCACTCTTGTAGCTGAATGTTTCCTACATTTTAAGATTAGGAACCATATGTGGCACTCTGGACATCATTCGTTCATTCATTGGTATTATTTATGTTCTTAACTGGGCCACCCCCATATCTTTATAAATGACATGTCATTTGTAAAGACATGCCAGGCTGACAATAGGATCATGTAAACAACACTGCCAGAGCCGCAATGAGTTTATAGTAGGTGTGTGAATGATCAACAATCAATATTATTGGCAGAAATAGAGGGCCCCAAAATCAAATTTTGCTTAGGGCCCCATGGAGGCTTGGGCCGGCACTGCAAGTACCCCCTAATCAGAGCAAAGCATTTTTGATTGAAAAAAAAAAAGATGAAGTAAAATACAGCACTATGTCATCAGTTTCTGATTTATTAAATTGTATAACAGTGCAAAATATTGCTCATTTGTAGTGGTCTTTCTTGAACTATTTGGAAAAAAAGATATGAAAATAGCTAAAAACTTGTTGAAAAATAAACAAGTGATTCAATTATAAATAAAGATTTCTACACCTACAAGTAATAATCAACTTAAAGTGCCCTCTTTGGGGATTGTATTAGAGCTCCATCTGGATTCATCAACTTAATTCTAAACATTTATTCACAAAAAGAGAAATCTTTAACATCAATATTTATGGAACATGTCCACAAAATATCTAGCTGTCAACACTGAATATTGCATTGTTGCATTTCTTTTCACACTTCTTTTTGACAGACATTTTAGTGACAAACCTGAGCTTGTGCTTCACTGAGTTTATGAACTTACAGTCATATTTTGTTGAAGTATTATTCAATAAATATATTTATAAAGGATTTTTGAATTGTTGCTATTTTTAGAATATTTAAAAAAAATCTCACGTACCCCTTGGCATACCTTCAAGTACTCCCAGGGGTACACGTACCCCCATTTGAGAACCACTGTACTAGGGCATCAAATCAGTGTCAGTTGAGTCGGTCCATAGGTTGCCTGTAGGGATTTTTAATGTCCAGCAGATGTCAGTATTTAGTGACACAGTATCGACACAGTATCAATACAGTTTTGCAATGTGTCGAAACGCTTCATGACGCCTCATCAACCCATCACTAGACTGAACAAATAATGTATTTATTGGGCCGTCTCACAATTAGAATATTTAAAAAAAAAACAAGCACTTACTTTTAACAACTTGCACATGATCCAAATGAGAAGAAGGGTCTTGATGTTGACATCGATGAAGATGGCGAACAAAACATCATTATCCAGGTCACAGACGCCGCAGGTGAATGCACTTGGAATAATTAAAAGACCACGCCCACAATGCAATCCAATCAGTGCGTTTTTCAGGGAATAAAACCCAAGTGCAGCTCTTACTATTATTATCATTATTTTCATTAATATCTTCATTGTTGGATGAATTTTGATTATTTGAAAAAAAATATTTTCGCGTATTTTTACAGTTTAAAACCGTTAACCTCAGCCAACTGAGCGACTCTTTGCTGCCATCTGGTGGACGTGATACAAACTACACAAGCATTAAACACCCATGGAGCCATAGATAGGATATACTTTTATTTAGATTAAATTATGTGCATATTTGTTACATAAAGCAACACAACTAAAACGTAACAAAAAAGTAAAAACTAGTAATAAATTATAAATATTGCGCATTAACGATTGCGCTATGTATAGATAAATAAAACAAAAACAAGCTGGTTTTTTTTCTAAAATGATTATCATTATTGTTTTGACTTAATTTAACATTTTTATTTTTTTATTTATTAATCCAACAAAATATTACACAATAATACCATAATAATACAATTCCAATTCCAAAACCAGACCCAGCCCAGCAACATTCAGAATAGCAATCAACAGAGTGATTGAGAGGACACACAAACATGACACAAAACAATCCAAAAGTAGTCATACAAAAATTAATATTAATAAGAATTCCAACATAGCATTTACATTGTAATCACAGCCATTTATACAAAATAAAAACATTTTAAAAATGAACAATAGTGTTACATAAGCTTGACAACACATTGTGTCCAATATTTTCCATCCATCCATCCATCCATCTTCTTCCGCTTATCCGAGGTCGGGTCGCGGGGGCAGCAGCCTAAGCAGGGAAGCCCAGACTTCCCTCTTCCCAGCCACTTCGTCCAGCTCCTCCCGGGGGATCCCGAGGCGTTCCCAGGCCAGCCGGGAGACATAGTCTTCCCAACATGTCCTGGGTCTTCCCCGTGGCCTCCTACCGGTCGGACATGCCCTAAACACCTCCTTAGGGAGGCGCTCGGGTGGCATCCTGACCAGATGCCCGAACCACCTCATCTGGCTCCTCTCCATGTGGAGGAGCAGCGGCTTTACTTTGAGCTCCCCCCGGATGACAGAGCTTCTCACCCTATCTCTAAGGGAGAGCCCCGCCACCCGGCGGAGGAAACTCATTTCGGCCGCTTGTACCCGTGATCTTGTCCTTTGTCCTGATCATACAGGGAGCGGACCGCCACAATCAGACAGTCTGAAACCCCATATTCTCTGAGCACTCCCCACAGGACTTCCCGAGGGACACGGTCGAATGCCTTCTCCAAGTCCACAAAGCACATGTAGACTGGTTGGGCAAACTCCCATGCACCCTCAAGGACCCTGCCGAGAGTATAGAGCTGGTCCACAGTTCCACGACCAGGACGAAAACCACACCGTTCCTCCTGAATCCGAGGTTCGACTATCCGGCGTAGCCTCCTCTCCAGTACACCTGAATAGACCTTACCGGGAAGGCTGAGGAGTGTGATCCCACGATAGTTAGAACACACCCTCCGGTTCCCCTTTTTAAAGAGAGGAACCGCCACCCCGGTCTGCCAATCCAGAGGTACTGCCCCCGATGTCCACGCGATGCTGCAGAGTCTTGTCAACCAAGACAGCCCTACAGCATCCAGAGCCTTAAGGAACTCCGGGCGGATCTCATCCACCCCCGGGGCCTTGCCACCGAGGAGCTTTTTAACTACCTCAGCAACCTCAACCCCAGAAATAGGAGAGCCCACCACAGATTCCCCAGGCACTGCTTCCTCATAGGAAGACGTGTTGGTGGGATTGAGGAGGTCTTCGAAGTATTCCCTCCACCGATCCACAACTTCCGCAGTCGAGGTCAGCAGAACACCATCCGCACCATACACGGTGTTGGTAGTGCACTGCTTCCCCTTCCTGAGGCGGCGGATGGTGGTCCAGAATCGCTTCGAAGCCGTCCGGAAGTCGTTTTCCATGGCTTCCCCGAACTCCTCCCATGTCCGAGTTTTTGCCTCCGCGACCGCTGAAGCCGCACACCGCTTGGCCTGTCGGTACCTGTCCGCTGCCTCAGGAGTCCCATGAGCCAAAAGAACCCAATAGGACTCCTTCTTCAGCTTGACGGCATCCCTCACCGCCGGTGTCCACCAACGGGTTCTAGGATTACCGCCACGACAGGCACCAACTACCTTGCGGCCACAGCTCCAATCAGCCGCCTCGACAATAGAGGTGCGGAACATGGTCCACTCGGACTCAATGTCCAGCACCTCCCTCGTGACATGTTCAAAGTTCTTCCGGAGGTGGGAATTGAAACTCTCTCTGACAGGAGACTCTGCCAGACGTTCCCAGCAAACCCTCACAATGCGTTTGGGCCTGCCAGGTCTGTCCGGCATCCTCCCCCACCATCGCAGCCAACTCACCACCAGGTGGTGATCGGTAGAAAGCTCCGCCCCTCTCTTCACCCGAGTGTCCAAAACATGAGGCCGCAAATCCGATGACACAACTACAAAGTCGATCATAGAACTGCGGCCTAGGGTGCCCTGGTGCCAAGTGCACATATGGACACCCTTATGCTTGAACATGGTGTCCGTTATGGACAATCCGTGACGGGCACAAAAGTCCAATAACAAAACACCACTTGGGTTCAGATCCGGGCGGCCATTCTTCCCAATCACGCCTCTCCAGGTTTCACTGTCGTTGCCAATATGAGCGTTGAAGTCCCCCAGTAGAACGAGGGAATCACCCGGGGGAGCACTCTCAAGTACTCCCTCGAGTGAATCCAAAAAGGGTGGGTACTCTGAGCTGCTGTTTGGCGCGTAAACGCAAACAGTCAGGACCCGTCCCCCCACCCGAAGGCGGAGGGAAGCTACCCTCTCGTCCACCGGGTTGAACTCCAACATGCAGGCTCTGAGCCGGGGCGCAACAAGAATTGCCACCCCAGCCCGTCGCCTCTCACTGCTGGCAACGCCAGAGTGGAAGAGAGTCCAGCCCCTCTCGAGAGAACTGGTTCCAGAGCCCTTGCTGTGCGTCGAGGTGAGTCCGACTATATCCAACCGGAACTTCTCTACCTCGCGCACTAGCTCAGGCTCCTTCCCCCCCAGCGAGGTGACGTTCCACGTCCCAAGAGCTAGCTTCTGTAGCCGAGGATCGGACCGCCAAGTGCCCTGCCCTCGGCTACCGCCCAGCTCACATTGCACCCGACCTCTATAGCCCCTGCTATGGGTGGTGAGCCCATTGGAGGGGGGACCCACGTTGCCTCTTCGGGCCCCATGGGGACAGGCCCGGCCACCAGGCGCTCGCCATCGTGCCCCAACTCCGGGCCTGGCTCCGGAGGGGGGCCCCGGTGACCCGCGTCCGGGCGAGGGAAATCTGAGTCTCGGTTCTTGCATTTCCATAGAAGTCTTCGAGCTGCTCTTTGTCTGATCCCTCACCTAGGACCTGTTTGTCTTGGGAGACCCTACCAGGGGGCATGGAAGCCCCCGGACAACATAGCTCCTAGGATCATTGGGACACGCAAACTCCTCCACCACGTTAAGGTGGCAGCTCAGAGAGGAGCCAATATTTTTTTTCCACGAAGAGAAAATAAGCAATTGACATTTTTACGATATTTCATTTAAATATGTATTGAACTTTTTCTCGAGTACGTAGTGTATTTTCCAACAGTTTATATTATTTGTCTCTGCTGCTATCTGCTGGACATTTTGGGAATCACACACCAAGCTCAGCTGTTTCTACATTTGTGAACGTTACAATGAAATGTCCTCATTCCACGGGATGGAATAATATCTGATGATTGTTGTTGTGTTCACTGGCCAGGCCATCCACGCAGAGTTGTCCAAACTGGTGCAGAGGCAGTCTGGAGGCAAAGCCACGCGGGAATGGAAAGTGAAACCCGCAGAGGTGCTGGGAGACAACATTGCACCTTTTGTGCTTCCCTCCAAGAAGCAAACATCAGTAAGAAGAAAAGTGGAACTTCAAAGTTCTTCTTCCTCACTTCAAATAACTTGTCCTGTCTTTCAGGGGATCTCCTGGAAGTTGATTCTTGGAGCTCTGGTGGTGGCTTTGGGCAGCTTAGTGACGTCACTCGTCCTCACTGCAAGCAACTGATCTTCATCATCCTCTTTCCTCTGTATTATATACAAACAATTACCAGCCACAACATTAGGTACACCTGCACTTTATGTATCATGTTTTAGCTGGTGGTGACTAAATGTATAAGTGATATGGAAACCAACGTCAATTAATTACCATTCTAGAACCTTCTTTGTGGTTTTGTTAGAATAATGTAAAGTTTTTTTTTTGTTGCTAAAATAGAAAATGGAAAAAAAAAAATGATGAAAACAAATACTTAATAAAAGTGCTCAACAAGTGAACGTGTTCAGACTGATGTGATATTTGACTACGCAGATGATTATTTTATTGAAATAAATACTATTTTCTCCAATATTTAAGAGCTATCGACTTTGCTTGCTGTGTTTTTATGGACTTATTTCCTCATTAAATCAAATAAAACATTTTTGTAAGTTAATTTCATCTAAAAAATCCCAACATTAAAACTTTGCTATGAGAAAAATACGATTTAATTCTTACAACTTCACAATACTTTTTTTTACTAAACAAAATAACTTTATCTTGCAATATTACAACTTTTTGTCATTCATAACAAAATGTTTTTTTTGTAGTTTTCCAACATTTGAACGGAACATTTTTGAAGGACTTGATTCTCATAGCATTTTGATTACCTTTGTTTCAAAAATTTTAATTTTACATGAAAAATAAAAAATAAATCAGTAATGTCCTAAGTGAAATTAATGCCAAAACTCCACAAAAACACAAACATTTTATGACTCACACCCAAAGATCACAAGAAAAAAAACAAGTATTTTATTCAAAGAATGATTTGCAAGTTTTAAAAAAAAAAAAACTATTTTCTGCGAGTAAAAAAAAATATTTTTCTTCAAATAAAAAATATTGCAAGTAAAAAAATTAAAAATAAAATAAAAACGACTCGTGCAATTTTTCTGAAAGAAAAAAAAAAAGTTATTCAATTAAAAAATGTTTTCGCATGTGATAAAGCTATTTTCTGTAAGTAGAAAAAACTATTCACAAGGATAAAAAACGATTTTCTTCAAGTTGAAATTCATGGCATAATTCCACCCTGCGCGATCCACATACTTACACCCGTAATTCGCACTCTACAACGACAGGCGGTGCTGCTGAGTCAATTTAAGTCCATCAGAGCTACTTTTATTTACGCATGGTGCCATCTGCCAAAAATAACAGTGTGGGATATAAATGGCGGACAGAAGAAACAAAACAAAACAACAAAAAAATACATAATAATAATAATATAGATTTATATAGTGCTTTTCTAGACACTTAAAGCGCTTTACAGAGAAGTGAGAACCCATCATTCATTCACACCTGGTGGTGGTAAGCTGCTTTCATAGCCGCAGCTGCCCTGGGGTAGACTGACGGAAGCGTGGCTGCCAGTTTGCGCCTACGTCCCCTCCGACCACCACCCATCATTCATCATTCATTCACCAGTGTGAGCGGCACTGGGGGCAAGGGTGAAGTGTCCTGCCCAAGGACACAACGGCAGTGATTTGGATGTCAAGAGGCGGGGAGCGAACCTGCAACCCTCAGGTTTCTGACACGGCCGCTCTACCCACTACGCCTTGCCACCCCCAACAACCTGTAAGCTTATGACGGATGGCACCATACGCAAATAACAGTAGCTCTGACGGACCTAAATTGACTCAGCAGCACCACCTGTCGTTGTAGAGTGTGAATTACGGGTGCCAGTGTGTGGATCGCGCAGGGTGGAATTATACTGCTAAAAGTTTTAACTTGAAGAAAATCGTTTTTTTTCTTGCTAATAATTTTTTTTAATTGAAGAAAATTGTTTTGTTTTCTTGCAAAACCTTATTTTAGTTGCGGATATTTTTTTTTTTATTGCAGAAAATAGCGGGGGGGTTTTTCACTTGTAAATCGTTGGGCATGTGTAAAAACATTTTTGTGTGTTTGTGGAATTTTTCTAGTAATTTCACACTATGATTACAGCTCTTTTACAACTTTCTTTGTAAAATAAACTAGACATAAAAAAATTTAATGGGACTTAATTTGATTCATGTAGATATTTTTGTCTTTTTAAAACTGTTGTTTAAAATTTCACATTTATTTATTCTTGTACCAAGACATTTTCTTGTAATAATGACATTATTTTCATTTAAAAGATGACATAATTCTCATATTACGACATTGTTCTCTCCATAAACTTTTTTTCTTGGACTATAAATACAAAAAGCCATAAAAAAAAAAAATCAATAATCATTTTAGAAATGACTTTTTTGTAGTTTTATTAGTAAATATGTATATTACAACAAAAAGGAACATTATAAAAAATATAAACAGGCGTCATAAAAAAGCTATTAAAAAAAAGAGGTTTCACTTGCTTTCCTGACAATAAAAATAGTAAAAATTAAAGTCACAGATTGGGTTGGTAAACACAGAATATGAATACGATCTGTTCTAATTTTCCTTCATCGTGATTAGAACAGTTTAAAAATGTCCTTCTAGAGGCGACAACATTTTCCAAAAGTTTTCTTGACTTTTTCCATGTTGATGTCGACGTGAGACGACGGCCGAGGAGCGACTTTCACGTTCTTCTTCACCTCCCTGTCGGCGCACAAATCAAAGAAGGTCAACTGTGTTCCTTTTTCAAAGTGAGAAAAGGAGGTGAGCGACCTCTGACCTTGCCAGATGGAGGACCGCCTCCACCACGTTGGTTCCGTCTTTGGCGCTGGCTTCACAGAACAAGGCGCCGTACGTCTGCAGGAAAAGCATTCAAGTGTGAACACACACACACACACACACACACACACACACATACAACACGAGTGAGTGACTGACTGAGTGAGTGAGCGAGTGTGTGTGTGTGTGTGTGTTATTATACACACACCGTGGCCAACTTCTCGCCGTGTAAGTTGCTGACACAGCGTTTCTGTGGCATACTTTCTCTCAGGTCCACCTTGTTTCCGATGATACAAACGGGAACTTTTTCTTCATCCTGCCCCTTTAAGAAGAAAGGTGAGGTTCAGATGTGTCATAAAGTGTGGACATAGACTTATGGTCAGACCTGAATCTGATCCAGCCAGTATCTGATGTTCAGGAAGCTGCTCTCTGAGGTCACGTCGTACAGCAGCAGAACGCCGTGAGCTTTACGGAAGTACGACACGGCGATACTTCGGAACCTGCGTGGAAGTCATTTTGGTTTTATTTCTTACAAAGCAGCGCTTTCAAAACATTCACATCTTCAAATGGACTTGTATTATTGTGATTTTTTTTCACATTCAAATTCATTTATTTTATTTTTAGAACAAAATAAATATTGTAATATATTTTTATTTTCACAAAATAAATGCATCTTTATTTTTCGTGATATTTTGACTTTTTTTCTTCTGAAAAAATTAATTCCTCTTTTCAACATTGCATTTTTGGAGGGTGAAAATATTACCGTATTTTTCCGACTATAAGTCGCAGTTTTTTTTCATAGTTTGGCCGGGCTCCAGTGCCACTTATACATGTTTTTTTCCTTTTTTATTATGCATTTTCGGCAGGTGCGACTTATACTCCGGTGCGACTTATACTCCGAAAAATACGGTACTTTTAATATATTTTTTTAAATAAATATTTTCCTTCTCATTAAATGACTAAATAAGTGCTTAGTATACTTTTTTCTTCACAATTTTTCAATTAAAAAAAATAAATAAAATAAATAGGCCCTATTCTTGTAATATTTAGACTATTTTGTTAAAAAATATATTTTCATTTTAACATTTCATAATTTTTCTTGTAATTTGACCTTGTTTTAAAACAAAATAATGCAGCCTTATTTTTACTTATATAAATGGTTTTCTCCAAAAATGTGTAGAAAAATGTACTCTTGGAACATCTTTTTTGACAAAATAATGCGGATTCATTCAATTGTTTATTGTTTATTGTTTATTGAATGGATCCCCATTAGCTGGCGCCAAGGCAACTGCTAGTCTTCCTGGGGTCCATATAGCATACACAATAAAAATACAAAGAATACATGCATAACCAAACATTATACAAAGGAAAAATACAACATAAGATAAAAAAAGCTAGTTAAACCCAGTATTAAAAATTCACGTCATGTGGGCAGCTGCAATAGGTGTATCTTCAAAGCTGTCTTGAATGACAATTTACTTTGTGAGAGATTAATGTGAGATGGCAAACCATTCCAGAATGATGTATATCTATACATGACTATATGTTTGAGGAGATTGGTCCTGGGAGCAGGAAGTTCCAAATAGCCATTGCTGGCATTCCTAGTGTCATGAATATGTGTGTTAGTTGATTTTAAAAACTGTTTGTAAAAGTCATCTGGTGATTGATCTAACATGATAGTTCTAAAGAACATAAGGAGACTACAATGCATCTTTTGTTCAACAGACAACCAGGACAGGCTTGAATGCATAAATGAAATATTAGTGTGCAAAGAACATTTAAGTACCAGTCTAGCCGCTCTGTTCTGAACAAGTTGCAGTTTGTTCAGGTCAGACTTAGTCGTAGCGGACCATATTATAGGACAGTAATGAAGATGACAGAAAACCAAGGACCGTATGACTTGAGCCATTGTTGAGGATGTCAAGAAGGTGGAGCACTTCCTGACCATGGCTAAACCATCTTCCCATTGTCATTAAAAAACCATCAATATGATGGGACCATGACAGTTGACTGTCTAATAGCACACCAAGCAGTTTTGCTTTTTTAACCTGCTCAATACATACAGGTAAAAGCCAGTAAATTAGAATATTTTGAAAAACTTGATTTATTTCAGTAACTGCATTCAAAAGGTGTAACTTGTACATTATATTTATTCATTGCACACAGACTGATGCATTCAAATGTTTATTTCATTTAATTTTGATGATTTGAAGTGGCAACAAATGAAAATCCAAAATTCCGTGTGTCACAAAATTAGAATATTACTTAAGGCTAATACAAAAAAGGGATTTTTAGAAATGTTGGCCAACTGAAAAGTATGAAAATGAAAAATATGAGCATGTACAATACTCAATACTTGGTTGGAGCTCCTTTTGCCTCAATTACTGCGTTAATGCGGCGTGGCATGGAGTCGAAGAGTTTCTGGCACTGCTCAGGTGTTATGAGAGCCCAGGTTGCTCTGATAGTGGCCTTCAACTCTTCTGCGTTTTTGGGTCTGGCATTCTGCATCTTCCTTTTCACAATACCCCACAGATTTTCTATGGGGCTAAGGTCAGGGGAGTTGGCGGGCCAATTTAGAACAGAAATACCATGGTCCGTAAACCAGGCACGGGTAGATTTTGCGCTGTGTGCAGGCGCCAAGTCCTGTTGGAACTTGAAATCTCCATCTCCATAGAGCAAGTCAGCAGCAGGAAGCATGAAGTGCTCTAAAACTTGCTGGTAGACGGCTGCGTTGACCCTGGATCTCAGGAAACAGAGTGGACCGACACCAGCAGATGACATGGCACCCCAAACCATCACTGATGGTGGAAACTTTACACTAGACTTCAGGCAACTTGGATCCTGTGCCTCTCCTGTCTTCCTCCAGACTCTGGGACCTCGATTTCCAAAGGAAATGCAAAATTTGCATGGTTGGGTGATGGTTTGGGGTGCCATGTCATCTGCTGGTGTCGGTCCACTCTGTTTCCTGAGATCCAGGGTCAACGCAGCAGTCTACCAGCAAGTTTTAGAGCACTTCATGCTTCCTGCTGCTGACCTGCTCTATGGAGATGGAGATTTCAAGTTCCAACAGGACTTGGCGCCTGCACACAGCGCAAAATCTACCCGTGCCTGGTTTACGGACCATGGTATTTCTGTTCTAAATTGGCCCGCCAACTCCCCTGACCTTAGCCCCATAGAAAATCTGTGGGGTATTGTGAAAAGGAAGATGCAGAATGCCAGACCCACAAACGCAGAAGAGTTGAAGGCCACTATCAGAGCAACCTGGGCTCTCATAACACCTGAGCAGTGCCAGAAACTCATCGACTCCATGACACGCCGCATTAACGCAGTAATTGAGGCAAAAGGAGCTCCAACCAAGTATTGAGTATTGTACATGCTCATATTTTTCATTTTCATACTTTTCAGTTGGCCAACATTTCTAAAAATCCCTTTTTTGTATTAGCCTTAAGTAATATTCTAATTTTGTGACACACGGAATTTTGGATTTTCATTTGTTGCCACTTCAAATCATCAAAATTAAATGAAATAAACATTTGAATGCATCAGTCTGTGTGCAATGAATAAATATAATGTACAAGTTACACCTTTTGAATGCAATTACTGAAATAAATAAAGTTTTTCAAAATATTCTAATTTACTGGCTTTTACCTGTATATCTGACATTTTAATATGAAGCTGTGGGTCATCAACAAGCATATGCCTGGATCCAAAAAGAATACATTTTGTTTTGTCAATATTCACAACAAGTTCACTATGATTTAGCCAGCGTGACACTCTCTCCGGGTCCTGATTTAAGTTATTTTCTCTGTCATTTAAGGTAGAGGCAGTACTGTACAGAGTTGTGTCATCTGCATACATAACCATATTGGTGTTTGTTGTAACACAGGGAAGATCTTTAGTAAAAATAATAAAAGTAAAGGACCTAAGCAGTTTCCTTGAGGCACGCCGCAGTAATTGTACTTGTGTTCAGATAGGCTACCATTAAAACACACACTCTGTGATCTTCCAGATAGATAGCTCAACATCCAAGAAAGTCACATACAAACCCTGTTTCCATATGAGTTGGGAAATTGTGTTAAATGTAAATATAAACGGAATACAATGATTTGCAAATCCTTTTCAACCCATATTCAATTGAATGCACTACAAAGACAACATATTTGATGTTCAAACTCATAAACTTTATTTTTTTTTTTGCAAATAATAATTAACTTGGAATTTCATGGCTGCAACACGTGCCAAAGTAGTTGGGAAAGGGCATGTTCACCACTGTGTTACATCACCTTTCCTTTTAACAACACTCAGTAAACGTTTGGGAACTGAGGAGACACATTTTTTAAGCTTCTCAGGTGGAATTATTTCCCATTCTTGCTTGATGTACAGCTTAAGTTGTTCAACAGTCCGGGGGTCTCCGTTGTGCTATTTTAGGCTTCATAATGCGCCACACATTTTCAATGGGAGACAGGTCTGGACTACAGGCAGGCCAGTCTAGTACCCGCACTCTTTTACTATGAAGCCACGTTGATGTAACACGTGGCTTGGCATTGTCTTGCTGAAATAAGCAGGGGCGTCCATGGTAACGTTGCTTGGATGGCAACATATGTTGCTCCAAAACCTGTATGTACCTTTCAGCATTAATGGTGCCTTCACAGATGTGTAAGTTATCGATGTCTTGGGCACTAATACACCCCCATACCATCACAGATGCTGGCTTTTCCACTTTGCGCCTATAACAATCCGGATGGTTCTTTTCCTCTTTTCCACGACGTCCACAGTTTCCAAAAACAATTTGAAATGTGGACTCGTCAGACCACAGAACACTTTTCCACTTTGTATCAGTCCATCTTAGATGAGCTCAGGCCCTGCGAAACAGACAGTGTTTCTGGGTGTTGTTGATAAACGGTTTTCGCCTTGCATAGGAGAGTTTTTGACTTGCACTTGCAGATGTAGCGACCAACTGCAGTTACTGACAGTGGGTTACTGAAGTGTTCCTGAGCCCATGTTGTGATATCCTTTACACACTATTGTCGCTTGTTGATGCAGTACAGCCTGAGGGATGGAAGGTCACGGGCTTAGCTGCTTACTTGCAGTGATTTCTTCAGATTCTCTGAACCCTTTGATGATATTACGGACCGTAGATGGTGAAATCCCTAAATTCCTTGCAATAGCTGGTTGAGAAAGGTTTTTCTTAAACTGTTCAACAATTTGCTCACGCATTTGTTGACAAAGTGGTGACCCTCGCCCCATCCTTGTTTGTGAATGACTGAGCATTTCATGGAATCTCCTTTTATACCCAATCATGGCACCCACCTGTTCCCAATGTGCCTGTTCACCTGTGGGATGTTCCAAATAAGTGTTTGATGAGCATTCCTCAACTTTATCAGTATTTATTGCCACCTTTCCCAACTTCTTTGTAACATGTTGCTGGCATCAAATTCTAAAGTTAATGACTATTTGCAAAAAAAAAAATGTTTATCAGTTTGAACTTCAAATATGTTGTCTTTGTAGCAAATTCAACTGAATATGGGTTGAAAATGATTTGCAAATCATTGTATTCCGTTTATATTTACATCTAACACAATTTCCCAACTCATATAGAAACGGGGTTTG